>NC_090800.1:2116666-2419047 GCF_036512215.1 Solanum lycopersicum
CATGGCTGTGTGAGTTCTTAAGCATATCTGTGCTGCAATTTTATATTGGGACAAAGTTAGTATTTACTTGTATTTTATCAATGTGGTACTCTGTACACTCTTTTTTTCTCTCTTCTATTTCATCGCTCCTTTAAGTTCGATCGAAAATCATCATGTTTCTTTTGTATACTTTGTTGTTTGATTAATTTAAAATTTGATCTCACTTAATGTTGTTTTAGGTTGTTTTGTACTCAGTACTCTTAAATACTTGAATTGCAGAATCTGAAATTTTTACTAAGGACGATAAAAAATTTGAAAGAAATAAACAAATGAATAAGCCAAGAGAATTCATCGCCTATCATACATATGAAAAAAAAAATCTAACATTATACATGCAATAAATTTTCTCGTAAATGAGGTTCAGATGAATCAATCGCGCGTTGGTAGGTTAGAAAAATAGAGAAAAACTTTTCATATTAGACAAAGTTATAAATCCTCAAAACATAAAAATAATTGGAAGGAATATAGAGAAATGATGAGGAAAAACAAAAATATTATCACCCCATTTTAACATATGTAAACAAAATCAAGAAAATTATGACGTAGACTTGATCACTTAGGCAGATTTTAAGTTGGTGCCCTTCTAAAGTGCAATAAAAGTTACCAACCTAGGCCATGAATCTTATGGGGTCACCCATTGACCCCGTCAAGGTAGGTATGTTTCTCGTTGTTCTTTCCTATTATTTTATATCTATCCAAATCGAAGTTTTTTTTGTGTGTGTATAGATCGGTGAGCGACTTTTTGTGCTTGTTTTCTCCTACTTGGTAAATATTATATATTCTTACAAAGGTTAAGACATATTAAAATAGAAATATCTATCTGATTTTAACTACGGTTTAGCACACTTTTTAGTGAAATTAAACTTTTATATACCTTTCATTATAAGTGTCACACATCTACCTAAGAAATTGAAAAATGAAAAAAGTCAAATATAAAAATGTCATATCATAATATATACTTTAGTTTTTTGTATATGAAAAATTGACAATAATATTAACATGTCCCGTATTATTTCATGAATGAGATTAAAAAAGAGTTTCATTCATATTATTACAAATCGAATATAATTAAAATTAATCGAATCAATAAATATCGAATATCTGATAATTAAAACAAAAAAAAAAGAATAACTTCTCTCATAAGACAAAGAAGAAAAGTATGTTAGTTTCAATGCAAATTGAACAATGGTACTTCACAATTTGTTGCACACACAATATTTTCATGTTTAGAAACTTCTATTTTGGTACACTACCATCATTTAGGTGACGTTACGTTTATCTAAACTTATAAATTGATCAAATTTATTTATTTCAAATAATTTATTCAGATATAATTTTGAGTTATAATTTGAAATTGATATTTTATTTAGATTTAAAAGTACTATTCTATTCAATAATAGTTATTCATTATTGACTTGACGCACTATTTAAAATATTATAAATAAAAGAGTAATTTTACTATATCACTCTTTAAATATAAAAATGAATAAATTTTAGGAATCATAGTATTAATATGAAATTAAAATATATCTCTCTTTAGTTTGTAATTATATTAATCTCTTAAAAAGTAACACAAACCAAATACATTAATATGTAGCTCGGATACATTACAGAGTATCTCAGATACATAATATGTTGCTCAAATATATTAAAAACTAGTTCAAATACATTATATAATAAATTGAATACATAATATGTATCTCAGATACACTAAATACTGATTCAGATGCATTAATATGTCACCCCAAATACATTAAAAAAATGGGAAAATACCCAAGTACCCCCTCAACCTATGCCTGAAATCTCAGACACACTTATACTATACTAAGGTCCTATTACCCCCCTGAACTTATTTTAAATGTAATTTTCTACCCCTTTTTAGCCTACGTGGCACTAGTTCGAAAGAAAAAGTCAACTATCGTTGGGCCCACAAGATAGTGCCACGTAAGCTAAAAGGGGGTAAAAAATTATTAATAAAATAAGTTCAGGGGAGATAGGACCTTAGTATAGTATAAGTGTCTCTCTGAGATTTCGGGCATAGGTTGAGGGGTACTTGGGTATTATCCCTAAAAAAATAAGAGATTTTAGAGATTTTTAGAAATAGAAGAAGATATTGATAATAAGTGAAACATAAAACATGTATTTCAGTAATTTTTTCTGTAATAAATGTTATCTTTTGAGAAATGTAACAAGGAAAGGACTATAATTAATAATAAATTATAAACTAAGTTTAATATTATGTATCCTCTCTTATCAAATGTTATCTTTTGAGAAATGTAATAAGGAAAGGACTATAATTAATAATAAATTATAAACTAAGTTTAATATTATCTATCCTCTCTTATTTTTTAGTGGATAACTGTAGTTAGACGGAGGAACTATGTATTTTGTGTTCTTTTAAACATGAAAATTCTACCACGTATGAAACTATTAAAATTTTCTCAATTGTGTCAATTTTATCGGTGTAACATATCAAATTTCATAAGAAAACACTATACATTAGTAGGTCTTTTTAAAAAATATAATATTTATTGATTGAATTTTAATTCAATAAAAAGAAAATTAAATATATTAATAAAGTAACTACTTTTATAAATATAATATAAACAATCTTTTTACGTAGTTAAGTATATATTTTCAAATTAAATAATCGAAAAGACGAAATAATATAAAAAAAATTCAAGCGATTGTTGATAGTGTGATTAACAACCATTTCTACATTAAACGAAATTACTAAGTTAAGTGATGAATTTGAAAAGTAATTAGCTATGATTAACATTATTATTAAATTAATAACGTTACACCATATCATATGTGATAATTTATTCTTCACAAGATTAGAATATAAATAGAAACGTATTCCTACAAATATTATCAAAACTTTAATGGGATTAAAATTAGCAATCAAACAAAATTGAAGCAATAAATTGACCATATCTATATTAATTAGGAGATTTAAATATTACAAAATAAATATATTCAAAAAATCAAAGAATTTCAACATATCATATATCTATTTATTTATAAATATTTTCTAATCTTGCATATAGAGTGTATTTTTGTGATAAAGAAAGATTCAAATAAATTAATTGTGCCTTCACATCTAATAATAAACTAATATGTATTTTTATATCTTTAATTATAATTCTTGAGTTTAAACCTAAGTATGGAATCTTATTTTTATCGAACTCGTTTTATATTTTAAATCGTAATTTTTTCTTAATAAATCAAATTTTATTATACGATTACAATAACGATTAATTGATTTCAACCCGAGGATAAAAATCAACAATATAAAAAAAATAAATAGTGTACTTTTTTAATAAGAAAAATTCAGATAAATAACTTACGATCTTAGATCTACCTCCAATAGATTAATAAGTATTTCTCTGTTTTTAATCACATACATATGATCAGACAATCATGTTTTTATCAGAAACGTTTTTATCTTTTTAAAGTGCGACTTCAAGATTAATAGTAGAACATCATAACAGAACAGGAATCAATATCTCTTAAAAAGGGATTCGTATAAATCATCGTTGATTCTAATTCTACCTTAAATAAAAGATTCCTCTGTCTTTATCCATACTATTTGAATTCAAACTCTAAGTGTAAAATCTTACTATCCTCGAAAGCGATTTAGCTTTCGACAGTGACTTTTTTTGTACGAATTAAGATTAGTCAGATCTCATTACAGATACTCGATTTCGAGGTGAGGACAAAAACTAGCATTTTAGAAAAAGAACATAAAAAGGGATAATTTGTTAACAAATTTTATATTTTACTTGATCCCCAAGCAACCACCATTACACTCAATTCCCACCCCCCACCCACCCCCACCCCCTACCCCTACCTACCCCACCCCCAACCAATCCCCCTTTTCTTCCGCCATCAAAAGCATCTGGAAGCTACTCTGTCTTCTTCAATACCAATACTTTATTCCAGAATTATCCCCACCGCCTTATCTTATTTACTAATCAAACCTTCCTTAAACCCCACCTCTGGGCTCTGTTTCTGCATATATATAAACCCTTTAACAATTACTATTTCGGAGCTCTGTTTTTTTCCATTTTTTTTCATTTTTCATGTGTTTGGTATGCCGGAAATTGATGTATTAGTTGCCGGAGTTTGAGAAAAGAAGTCCCTTTTCCCCTTTTTGTGTAATTTCATGTATTGGGTTTGTTGGGTGTTGACGGATTTGTTGCCGGAGTTTGAGAGAAGAAAACTCCCTTATCCCCTGTTTTTTTTTTATTTTTTACTTGTTGGATTTGCCGGGAATTGACGTATTGGTTGCCGGAGATTGAGAAAAGAACTCCCTTTTCCCCTTTTGTAATTTCATGTGTTGGGTTAGCTGGGCGTTGACGTATTAGTTGCCGGAGTTTGAGAGAAGAAAACTCATTTATCCCCTGTTTTTCCATTTTTTTACTTGTGGGGTTCGCCGGGAATTGACGTATTGGTTGCCGGAGTTCGAGGAAAAGCACCCCTTTTTTTATCTGATTCAGTTATTGGGTTTGCAGGGGATTGCGTGTTAGTTGCCGGAGTTCGAGAAAAAAAAACACCCTTTTTCAGCTGATTCAGTTATTGGTTTTGCCGGGGATTGCACGTTAGTAGCCGGAGTTCGAGAAAAAACTCCCTTTTTCAGCTGATTCAGTTATTGGGTTTGGAAGGGATTGTGTGTTAGTTGCCGGAGTTCGAGAAAAAACTCCCTTTTTCAGCTGATTCAGTTATTGGTTTTGCCGGGGATTGCGTGTTAGTTGCCGGAGTTTGGGTGTATTCAGCTTCCTAGCATATCTCACTTGTTTGGTTCACTGGAAATTGACGTGGTATTCGCCGGAGCAATGGTGGAAGGCGGTGCAGGACCAGAGTTTCCGGTGGTATTTTACGACGGAGAAAGAGAGATGAACATCGGAAGTATACGCATATACCCTTTACTAGAATTCAAAGCATTTCAATTAATGTTAAGCCAAAGAATCGGAATCTCACCAAATCAGATTTCAATTTACTTGTGTGATCGGAAAACCTCAAAGTTCGAAGATCGACGACGAATCCCCATCACCGGTAAAGCTAATTTCAGTTTAATTGCTCGTGAAATAGACTGTTTCTTTCTCGTGGTTCTAAAACGGTCGCGAAAATCACGTAATCGTAAGATTATAAAACCCGGTGGTGGATTCGTTACGGAGAATGAATCGTTCTCCTCCGTAAAGCCACCGCCACCGGGTAATCCCATTCTCCTCCGACGAACCCACCCGAATCAATTCGGGTCACCGTTTTTCGATCAAATTTCACCGTTAGAACTCGAAAATTTGAACGATAAGTTGCAGAGTTTGAAGATTCAGAGAGACGATTACAATTACTCCATGGGTGTATCCTCAATTCCGATGCATCGGAATAATCCATTTCCGAGGATACAAGATACGTTTCCGGTGAAGATGAAAGCTAAATGTGAGCAATGCAGAAAGGGTAATAATGGAAATGAAGAAATACCCAGTTTTCATCACTGCAAGAATGATCCGGTGATCGTCGGAGTTTACCGGAGCCGGTTTGGACCGGTGTCACCGGCCGGTTTTTGTTAGTTTACCGGCGGTTTAATTGCACACGGTTTTTTTTTTGGAGCAGAAGAGAAGGAATCTGCTGCATTTGTGGTATATGGCAAGGAAGATGTACCATAATATTAGTTTATAATTAGGGAAGTGATTAAGGAAATTGGATTAGTTTGCCACTAAATAAGTTTTTTTTTTTGTTAAATATAAAATAGATTATTTACTATATTGGTTATTTTGGGAGTTTGATGAAATGTAATATGGAGAATTTTTCCATGAATTGAATTTTTCATAAAATAAGTGTGAATTAATTTTGAAATTTATTTCAATTTTTTTTTCTTTTCTTATGTGTGTTAAATAAATGTAATGTTGGTGTAATGAATTTTTAGTTAATCAGCGTAATTTCATAAATTATTTTTTACTCTAGTAAAAATAAAAGATATCTCTCAAAAATATTTTTTATTCATAAATTTAAACATTAAAAATCATTTCATGAAAATATATTCTACTCACCAACCAAAGAAACATGAGAAAATAAGTCTAAAATCTACTTGTTTTTCAAAAAAATATTTTCCATGGAAAACATTTTCCTCCATACCGATCACACCCTAAATATATTCTCAAATTATTGTAAATATTATGTAAATGATATTAGAATATAAAAGGGCAAAAGGAAAAATGATAAATACATCTTTGAATTATTATAAATAGAATTCAGATATTTTTTGTCACCTTTTTGAGATACGTAAATATTTTCATTATATTTCTGAGATATTGATGCTCCTATGGTTTAAATTGTACTGTATCAATTGAATAAGATTATGTTATGTATTTCTAAAGGGCATATATATTTAGATTTAGAATGATAGAAATATCAATGTCACAAACGTACGATGATACGTATTTGTAATTGTGATACTATTTAAGATCTATACTCATAATTTTGAGGAAAAAGTTATGTTAAAGGCATAAATTAGTAAATACTTAATATAAGAGATTTTAAAAAAAAGTATAATTCATGCTTCTTTATATTTAGCAAAAATGTGCAACAACAACTTTTGTGACCCCATACTTGTGAAGTTGATAATAAGTATTTAGCATGTTTTAATTCGATATAGACTTCAAATAACAAAATAATAATAATAATGTGTATTTTACTTGTGTATTTATTAATTAGATAAAGTACCTAATTAGTGATGTTGTTGAACAAATGCTTTTTTTCCCTTTTATTAAAGTGCACATATAAAGTACAAAACTAAGTACCTAATTCATCATAATTTTCATATTATGTTTAAGAGATTATATATGATATTATTTAAAACCAACAACAATTCATATCATATATATATAATGTTTTGATATAAGTTAGATAAATAATAAATAAAATAATTTAATCAAAGAAAAATAAACCCAAATTTAAAATTAGAAAGTTGAAGTGGGCTTAGTGGAGGTAGTTCATATATTGTAAAAAATAATTCCACCATATATTGTAATTGTAAGAATTAATAAATATTGTTTGGTAGCTTTGAAGCAACTCAAATATTAATAAATGATATTAATTTTGAATTAATAATCAATAATTATTTTTCTATTTAAGTTAACTAAAATCATGTTTTTGATCCTTTTATATAGAAAATATATATTAATTATTTCAGGGAAAAAATTATTGTTAAATTTGAAATAAAAATATAATTTTAATATAAATATGATAATTAAATGATGAAACAATTGATAATCAAGAATAAAACTATGAATATTTATAATAAAAAGGAGAAAAATATCAAATATCAAATATAGAAGTTTCGAATAATTAAAAATTAAATATGTTTAATCATATATTAGAAAAAATAAAATTAGAATTTATTGAAAGTTAAAAGGATCAATTTTGCTACTACAAAGTAACACCCAAAGATTGCATCTTCTCCATATTTGTAAAAAAAAAAAGTTTTAAATTGATTCATTAATATATAAATCGATTAATATAGTACATTTATTAGAAATACTATTTTCTTTTCATAATATTAACTAGCATTTTATTCTAATTTTTAAAAATATTTTTTGTCAAGTTATTTTTAGGTAAGGTTTTAACATTTGTTTGATCATAGTCTTTTAAGAGAAAGTATGACTTATATTCATAATTTATATAAATAATTAAAAAAATCAATAAATTTATATCATTCTATAATCATAATGTTTCATAAAAAGTCCTCACAGTAAATATAATTAATATGAATTTGAAAAAGAGTAAGACAACAAAATTAGAATATCATCGACTTGTATACAAAAAAACAACTACAACAAAATCTTACCAAATTAATTTTCGGTTAAAATAATCTCTCTAAGACAATATTTTTCTTCGATTCCAATTTGGATGAATAAAAAAAATCTCTTACTTCAATAAGATAAAATATTTTTAGTACACTCCTATATAGATATATTGTTTCATCAATTTTTTAAATAAATGTATTTTAAAAAGTACAAAAATATATCACCTTAATAAACATGATTCTATTGTTTTCTATTTTTTTCAAAAAAATTCAAATATTGTGTAAGCTACTTCTAACTTTTCTTTAATGTATTCGAAAATTTTGGATGTTATCTTTTCAAACTGCATCATAAAATTGTGAAGAGTTAAGGTGCGATAAGGGTTTGTTTACGCGTAATCAGTTTCAAATGTATTATATCATCTTCAACTTTATCATTAACATTATTCTTCCAACAATATCCATAATTTCTTCTAATATTTGAACCTCTGAACATATATCTCCAACAAGTAATTCACGTTCATTTTATTGCGATAACTGAGAGCATTAATCACGGATCTCGAGTTTATAAATGATGTTTTCTCAAATGAGCTCATTCAAATTCTCTCAGATTTAACCTCTAAATGAATTTTACAATGCAGAAAAACTCTTTTAAATTAATAAATATTAATTTATCGATTAAATAATACCTCTATAAAATAATAGTATTTCACGATCCTACCTATATAATTTAATGAGAGTTTACTATATTACTATCTATACTCGAAAGTGACTTATGAGGGCAAGCTCAAATAAATTTTTAGTATTCGATATCGATATTCACGTTAAAATTCGATTAAATTTAAATTCACGTAGAAGTCAAATTCGAAACTTATGATTATGAATGAAATAATACTTAACCGTTACAATCCTACCACAACTCTTGCTTATAACAAAAATATTCGTTGATAGCAATTCTCGTTGTTAATTTTCTTATCCGATATTCAATATCTGTATTGAAATTTGACAATATCGAAAATTACTATGTGATATGCTCTTATATATATATATATATTCATCTTCCCCGAGCTGTCACTTATCAACTTTCCAAATAGAGAAGCCATTACTGCAACTCTTCAGCTCTACAAAAGCTCTGAACAAACCTAAAAATGGCAGAAACCTCATACCCCCTACCCCCACCCCCACCCCACCCCCAAAGTCCTCTGGTCACATGACCCACCCCACCCTTCTCTCTCACACCTTTTAGCAGGCAAAAAAAGAAGAACTGTAACGTCAATTTTCTCTCTCTTTTCTCTCTCTCTAAAAGCTTATAATATGAGTTTCTGAGTTGGAATACTTGGTGGGTTTTGAGGGAAAATGGAGAATTCTTCTTCGGAAAATCTTGACGATGGAGAGTTATGGCTACCTTCTGATATTTTTCCAGTAGAAGAAACTGTTTCTTCTGCTAATAATAAGCTCAAAAACAACAACCCCATTGCTTCTTCTCTTTGCTGTTGTTACTCTTGTGTTCTTCTTCTTCGTCATCCTCATAACTCCATTTTCATGGCTGAACAACAAGTTCTACAGAGTGTTCCAAAGCCATTTCCAATAACTGAGGTAAAAGGGGTTTTCCCATTAAATCTCTAATTATTTGTTACATTAGTAGTTTAGTACTGGCATTTTGCTCTGTTTTTGTTTTTGTTTTTTTCGAATTTCGCCATTGTTGTAGATGTTTAAAGCTTCTTCTTCATTTTTACTTACTGTTTTTCCATAAGCTAAAAAACAACAACCCCATCGGTCCTTCTCTCTGCTGTTGTTACGCTTGTGTTCTTCTTCTTCTTCTTCTTCATCATCATTGCTCCATTTTCATGGCTGAACAAGTTCTTCACAGTTTTCCAAAGCCATTTCCCGTTGCTGAGGTAAAAGGGGTTCTCCATAGAATCTCTGAGTTTTCGTTACATTAGTACTGCGTTTTTTCTCTGTTTTGTTTTTTTTTCTTCGAATTTCGCCATTGTTGCAGAGGTTCAGACCTCCTTCTTCATTTTTACTTACTGTTTTTTCTCGATATTGCAGCGGCGGTTCAGACCGGCTGAGAGGTGTTGCACCTGTACAGATTGTTCAATTTCAGACTATTTTGAACGGAGTAGAAGAGAAACAACCGGTCCACCACCGGTTTATCCACCGGTTCAACTTCACCACCAGGTAGAAATCAAAATCTAAACAAAATGGGATTGATTTTCGTCGAGTTATTTCTCGATTTTTCAATTTTTGTTTCTGTATAGGTTGAGAGTTTGATGGAAGTTAGAGCTCCATTTTTACAGAAGGAAGAACAGAGCCGGTTCATCGGGATTCAGAGAAGAAACCTCGGCCTGAACCGGTTCGCCGGTAACTGGGTTTCGCCGTTTGTGGGTTTCGGTGGCAATGGCTGTGGTTTTAATGGTGAAAGTAGTTCTGTGAGAGATTATGGTGGAACTGGTGTCTTCCTCCCTAGAATACCTAGCAACATCAACAACAATGGTGGAAAGAAACAAGGCAAGTCAATCATATCCTCGAGTTACGTTGCTCGGATTCTTCAAAAACGTTGACGGATGCTTGTCGAATTCAATAACGATAAGGATGTGTCGACATTTTTGAAGAGTGTGAGTAACATAATTGTTTTGAGTTACTAATCTCTTATTTTTTTGAATATTATCCATTAATTGTGGGTTATCTCGATTAATGAGCCGAGAGGTCGATCATATCTTCTTCAAACCTCACTTATGAAAATATATATGTTGCTACATTACACTACATTCAATGTAGAGATAACAACGAGACGGATTTCGACATGCTTTGCCTCGTTTTGCATAGCATTATCTCCTGGTCTCTATCTGTCTCGCCTCGTTGCCATCCCTAGTTCAATGTGAATACACATGCCCTAGTCTTAGTTTAAAAGCTCAACAAGTTGAAAAACATTGTCATCACATGCTAAACGCTACTGTTTTCGTTATTCTTTCCGTTTCAATTTGTATGAATGATTTTAGTTTGACTAAGATTAGTAATCAAAAAGAACAAAAGAATAAAGCTTTTGTCATGTAAGTTTGTATAATAGGGTATGACATTTGGCAAGAGGGGGTTTTGCTCATAAAGTAAGTGTTTTCTACTTTTTGATCTTAAAGTGAACGAAAAGGTGAGTGGTGAAATTATTTCAAATGATATTCTAAGTTAAACTTACACTTATCTTGACTAATTTCACGATAGGTATTGTATAATTTTATCTATCAAATCTAGGATAGATTGTGTGGTATACTAGTATGAACAAGTGTAACATGAATAGATCGTTGTAGTCCGATCCTCTTTCGAACTTTGTTCATAGTGAAAGCTTAGTGCATCGAACTGTTCTTTGAAGAATATGATGTTCTTAGGGATGGTAGAATTCTCCATTTTCTTTATTTGGTTTTGACAAGAAGTAGAGGAAGGAAGAAACAAATTTTATGACTTAATCTTAGGTGAGTTAGTCGAGGAATTATTGGAAATAACCTCTGTATCTCTCAATTAAGAGTAAGATCTACGTATCTCCTATCCTCTTTTAGTATCTCTCTATTAAGAGTAAGATCTACGTATCTCCTATCCACTCTTAGTCAGACCCCATTTTGTATGTCTCTATTAAGAGTAAGATCTACGTATATCCTATACTATCCTCTCCTAGCCAGATTCCATTGTGTGAAACTACATTGGATATGTCGTTGTTCTTAGTTTAGGTAAGTTATAATTATATCACTCTATGAAGTTTTATCAATTTTTCGTGACTTGTTCTTAGTTGAGTGAAATATTTTCTTTGTTTCCTTTTTCACCCCTTTTTTCTGATAGGGCACACATGAAGAAAGTGTTTTTTTGGGGAGAAGCAACTGACATCTGACCCTCTCTTGTATCTTTTGGTTATATATGGCAGATCATTCTGAAATTTCATTTTCTCATAGTATAGTTAGGTTGTTTACCTCTTGAATGCTAACCCCCACCCCCCCTAAACACCCTCCGAACAAAATTAGCTCATGAAAACATAACGTGTTCAAGCATGAGTTGTTTGTGAACCCACTTACTAGCCCATTTAAGAACGAATGGAGCTTTTGGGCGGCTCGATAGTCTGCATGTTCAGTTTTAACTCAATCCGTCCATTTGACACCTCTTCTAGTAGCTACTAAGATGTGAACAAGATTATGAACTTTTAGGTTATGAGAATTAATGATTGTGTATTCACAAAAACGGTTGTCTCGGTGCATGAATCATCCCACTTTCACTTAGGGTCCGGAGAAGAAGGGTCATTGACCAAAGTAGTGTAATGTAGACACGCTATCTCGAGACAAAAATAATAACCAATTCCACTGTTCGAGCTCGTAACCTATTGAAAACAACCTCTATCCTTACAACGTACACCACTCCTCTCAGAGGATTATATTGAATATCTTATTATTGTTGTGAACCCTAACCTATTGATTATACCGAGATAACTTTATTATAGCTCAGATTTTTCATGTGTATGTAGTGTGTTTTTGTAGGGTCAAATTCTGATTCATTTTTCTGTATGACAGGTGGTAGAAATAGGCAAGATGTTCAACAAACTGATCAAAGATATCCATGCATATGAGAAATGGCAAAAACCTAAAGAATTGGACCTAATGGATATATAGTAATTTGGTCATTAGATATAGTAATTTGGTAGATTTAAATAATTGAACTTAGCATATGGTTATGTGTGTAATTTTTATCTAATTGTCAATTGCCTTTTTGAGGGAAAATGGTGATATATTTTGGCAAAAAGGCCTATTTTTAAATCTCTCCCCTTGTTGGTGTCTAAATGTGACAATTGTGATGTGACTTCTCTTTAAATATGTGTATTATAATAAATGCTTCTAGTTATGGCCACATATGCCATTTTGTAAAATTTTGTGGCCTTTTGGATTTAACTAAGTTTTTGCTAAATAATATTTGAGGTTTGGATTAGTTTTTGAGTAATATACTGATTTGTGGTAAAATACTTTTATTAATAATTGTATTTTAAAGAGCGTGTAAAGTATAAAGCGATCAAATAAAGATGAACGGAGAGAGAAATGGATTGTTTGCCAATTTTGATTGGTGAGGGTGTTTTAGGTAACATATTTTGCCTTTTTGTAGACAGATGAAAAGACTCATCAATGAAAATTCATGACACCAAAAAGTTTGTAGACTTGTCCTAATCTTTGGGTTCTCAAACTTTGCTATGTCTTGAAACAACGATAAAGTTATTTTTATACGATTTATATAAATTATAGGTTTGAACCGTGAAATAAATATTATGTCAAGATAGATTGTATATCGCATTCCTTTCGATATGTGATCTTGCCCTTGACCGACTTTGTGTGAGCATGAGATGTGAAGGGCAGTTTTGAAGCAATTGTAGAGTTATCTCTAAACGTAAATGTTATGAGTTTATGAGATGTGAAGGGCATTTTTGAAGCAGTTGTAGAGTTATCTCTAAACGTAAATGTTATGAGTTTCAGACGTGAAATCAATCACTAATGGTTGTTATGTTTGGATATATCGCACTCTTTTAGAATGATAACCCTACTCCATATCTTGACGTGTTTTGTGTACTAGATTATCCCTTTTAGTAGTGTATTTCTATGCAATAAAACACCTTTTATACATATAACACATATTTGAGAAAATGTTAACAATAAGTACAATTTACACAAGGAATTAGGATAAGCGTTTAATAGACGTGTCCAAAAAAACAACCACCCTTTGTAGATAAGATGTTTTTAACTCAAAAAAGTCGTCGTCGTAACTCATAAGATATATATCAATTACAAATCACACTTAATAGACGTATCCAAAAACAAATTACTTACACGCTACAAATAAGATTTTTTTAACTCGAAAAGTGTAAACCATAAAGATAAAATATTAGTTACAAATGGTTGATAATCAAGCCCTTCCCCTCCAACTCTTGCGTTTAACTCCACATTTTTTTTTTGTGTGTGTTTGAATCCTATTTATCCATTACACATTCAATCCCATTAACAATACTTAACCTCTTCTCCACTTTTTTTTTTTTTAATATAAAAAAATCCCAATCTTTTCAATATTTTTTTCATACATTTCTCTATCCTTCTCCCTATTTTTTTAAAGTAAAAAAGGTGAGAAGGAAAACAAAAATATAATTTGAAAATTATAATCATGGATTTCTCAAAAGATATTGAAAAACAAAAATCAAATATGGGGTACCCTTCAATGGCTAGACACAACCAATATATTTCTCATCAACAAACAATTCCTTCATCATATGACAATTCTAGTTTTATCATGCCTAGTACTTACTATAATTACCCTAACAATAACAATCATAATAATAATTCATATAGTGTGAATTATTCCCAAAAATATTTACCATTGCAAGATCAAATTGGTAACAACATCAACAATAATTCAACGTCGTTCGGTCGTTATTTAACGACCATGATGTTAATTCTAGTCATGTCTATGATCATGTTCAGTGTAATCATATGGATGTTATTTGGAAAAGAAAGGCCTCAGTTTCAAATCATGTCATTACAAGTCCCAACAGGACTCATGATCACAAGTACATCAATGTTAGGTAATTGGCAAGTTAATGTATCAATGAAGAATCCAAATAATGAGCTAGCTATAAAAGTAAACCAAGGGAAGATTGGGATTTTCTATGAAACAAATTTATTAGGAGAAAATAATGTTGATCCTTTTAATTTGGGGGAAAAAGGTTCTACTTTCTTGTTTTCTAATTTGACAACGTTACCTGGGACCTTCCTGGAGAATGGGATTTTGTCACACGCTAACGCATTAAGAAATGATTCGGGGGTTTTGAAATTCGCGATACAGGTTAATATGGGGTATGAATATTCTTCAAAGACAGAGTCAAAGACAGAGAGGATTAGGGTTTATTGCAATGATTTGAAAGTTCAGTTCGGGCATGGGTCTAAAGATAAAGGGGAGTTGATAAAAGATGAGAACGTAGATTGTATCGGAACTACCTTATGAAGTTTATGAGTTTTTACAACGACGTTAAGTCAACTCGTTGTTGCCCTTTTACTAGATTAGAATTTTTCTTTTATCTTTGTACAGTTTTTTTATTTTTCTTTTCTTTCCTTGGGGAATAGGAAACAGTGTAAATTTACAATAGTATATGAAGACATTTTACTTTGAATTGTATTTTGCAAATTCTTGATTTTTTCTACTAATTTTTTTTATTTACTTTGTTTTTTCACTTTTCTTGAAATTTTGGTGAAAGTAATTTCGATGCGTCGACATAGGAGAATGAAGATTATACTGAGCGTCAAAATTTGTAAGCAATAAAATTTATATTTTACACGTTCATGCTATAATCAAAATTAGAAATATCGAGCGACTCAAATTTAATTAATGAAAATAGCAATCTCTCGATAGAAACGACAATAAATATCTGACATATACCTATGATATACATATAACTTATAGTTTTAGGTGTTGATTCCTCAAACACTTTGTATACCATTCAGATACACTTGAATTATACATATAGTTTGAAAATATATACTTTGAATTCAGTTAGTTAGATATACAACTGATGTCTTCACATATATCGAAATTATATTTTGAAAATTAAACACTGTATTCACGCGACTTCAACTAGATCGAGATACTGTATACGCATGAATATAGTGTATTTTGCTACATTTTGAATGGAAAACAATGCACTATATATTACAAAAATGAACACAAAATAGTGCTATTTATGAAAATTTCTCTTATGTAAGTGAGAGCTAAGGTCTTGATTTGAATTGCCTCATATTAAGTCTAATGGGCCTTTGGCCTCACATAAATGGGCTCATTTGATAGAAGATCAACCTAATGGACTAAGTCCTATTAGGATTCTATTTTAAAGCCTTGTTCGATTGGAAATAAGTAATTTCGAGATTAGTTAATCCAGAATTATCATCACACCCCAATGTGAGGTAAAAATAAAATTACAATCTCGGACTAACTAATCCCGAAATAACACAATTTTATCATAATCAAACATGAAATCTCGAAATTAATTATACATTATTCTTCCCACCAAACGAGCCCTAAGTCATTTTGTTGGATTTGAATAATGAACACAAAAATTTATTTGGATTAAAGTTAAATGAAACAAAATTTATATGCTTATAATTTCCTATTTATTTTCCCAAACATAGTAAACAAATCTAGAGTATAACATATTAATTTACAAACCTTTATATATATATAAAGGTAAATCTTAGTCCACACATGTCAACAAATTATAAACCAATCAAGTTATACTTCGATCCGATGTAAATGCTTACCTAAATATTTTGAACTACCAATTTTTTTTATTCTACAACAATTTTGATTAGAATAATTTTAGTTTCACTTTCATGTGAGTTTTCCTTCTTCTTCTTCTTGATCCCCTATGTTCTTCTATAATTTTTCTTAATAGAATAGATTAGAAGAATTCATAGGGGATTTAGTAAGAAAAAAATTAAATTAATGGAAAAGGAAGAAGATAAACCAGTTTTGGGATATCAAAAATCAGAATATTCTTATCAAACAAATCCTCAATTTTACCAATCAGACCCTCAATTTTATCAATATTACGAATATAATTACCCTGCAAGGCCACTACCTTATGTCTCCCCTGATGTAGATCAGGGGTTCTCATTTGGCAGAGTCATGCTCTGCCTAGTGGTATTTTTATTTTTATTTGCGATGATTATAAGTACGTTTACTATGATGATATTTATGACAATGAAACCTACATTTAATTTGGAATCGTTCGAGGTCCGCGCATTCAACTTATCAGGAAATGGCGGACCTGGAACGACGTTGAAAGCTAGTTGGGAGACGAAAGTATCGGTTAAAAATATAAACACTAGGTCATCAATACTTTTGAATCAAGTTGAAACATCGTTGGTGTATAGATATGTTGAACTAGACGTGTCTAACGTGGACCATATCGAGATTCAGAAGGATAGTAACGTTCAGATACTGGATGCGTTCTCTTTTCCTAGCTCGAAACGAACCTTTAACACGGAATCTGTGGTGAAAGAAATGGTTAATGATAGACAAAGAGGGCAAATTATGTTTGATTTGAAACTTGAGGTACTACTTATGGTTAAGTCTAATGTTTTTCATAAATCAGAGAAAATGCGTTTGTTTTGCGAAAGAATTACATTAGATTTTAAGAATAGTACTTCTAATATTCCAACATGGAATGGTAATAAACAAGAATGTGCATCAAGTTTTTGATTTTTTGATGTAATTATACTGTAAGAAAATAAATTTTATTACGTAGGTAAGAAATTAAGTTGAAGTTCGAATGTTTTATTATGTTATGTTTTCTTGTGCAAACCATTAACTCATGATAAAATGTCGTGTTTGTGTTATCTTTTTATAATTGTTTGATAAGTTGTTGCTATGTTGAATGTGAAATTATGCTAAACTTGATCAGTCGAACGTCTATCGAAATATATATATATATATTTTTTCTTTTTCAAATCATTAATTCATGATCAAATGTTGTGTTTGTGTTGTCTTTTAATTGTTTGATAAGTTGCTGATATGATGGATGTGATATTACGCTATACTTGTGTAACGACCTGTTTAGTCGTTTTGAGCAGCAGATTTTATTTCTGGAAAAACAGGCTGAGACGACGGAACCCACGACGGACCGTCATGAGCACGACGGACCGTCGAGGGGTCTCGTTTCAAAACACTTAGAAATTCTGAAATTGGGTACTGAAAATCGACTCTCTGAACTTCGTAACGGAATGGCAGGACGGACCGTCACGGGCGTGACGGACCGTCACAGACTCTTTGGTGGAAATTGAGTCTCTGAACCTTGCGACGACCTGCAGGACGGACCGTCGCAGGCACGACGGGCCATCACAGACTGCGTAATCCTAGTCTGGATCGGATTTCCTTATACGTTTTAAAGGGCGTTTTTGACTATTCCTGCTTTAATTATAAAGTTAGTGGGTTAATGTTAATAAGTCTAATTACTTGGGGGTTAAAAGAGGTAACCTTAAGTTAATTAGTGGGTTATTATTGCCATCTTTTATTCTTAATTATATACTAATTAGGGTAAAAGAAAGAGGGTTTGAATAAAGAAAATAGAAAGAACAAGAGAAAGAGAGAGAAAGTCGAACGAGAAAGAGGATCGAACGAGAGGAAAAAACACAAAGCTTGGGAAATTGCTTGCTTGATCACTAATCTTCGGTGGAGGTAGGTTATGGTTTCTCTTACGATATTCGTAGTAAACTCTTAATAGCGAATGATATGTATTGATAATATTGTAAACCCTGCTATGTGCTTAATTGTATGCTTGCATGAACGTAATTATATAATTGTGATTATATAAGCATGATGAAGTTATTGAATCTCAAATCTTGCAAAATCCTAATCTCTTTGTTTATAATGAGGCCTTGGTATAAAAGAAGGCGTGATGAACTAAAATAATGGGATTGATGATGCCTTGGTAAGAAAGAAGGCTTGATGAATTGATAGAGGGAGAATTAGTGGATCGGGTGTCACGAACCGACACATAGATTTAGGGGATCGGGTGTCACGAACCGACACGTAGAATTAGGGAATCGGGTGTCACGAACCGATACGTAGAATTAGGGAATCGGGTGTCACGAACCGACACGTAGTATTAGGAGATCGGGTGTCACGAACCGACACGTAGATTTAGGAGATCGGGTGTCACGAACTGACACGTAGATTTAGGGGATCGGGTGTCACGAACCGACACATAGATTTAGGGGGATCGGAGTGTCACGTACCGACACAAGAGGATTAATGAATATTGAGAGAGCGGAGTGTCACGTACCGACACAAGAGAAATAAAGATAATGAATCTTGAAAGATGTTAATATACTCAATCTAATGAACATGATTCCCAAATGAGTATGGTATTGAGGCTTGAGTCCTCATGTGTGAACTTGACGGTAATTGTTAATGATATAGTACTTGTTGTTGCTACATGTTGAGTATCATAGTTGATTTTATGATATTACTTGGTATATATTGATTTCTATTTTGAGTTGGCCGATGATATCTACTCAGTACCCGTGTTTTGTACTGACCCCTACTTTTATGTTTTCTTCTTGTTTAATTGTGGAGTGCAGCAAACGTGCCGTCATCTTTGACTCAACAGTAACTCTAGCCAGTCTTCACTACATCGGATCTTCAGGGTGAGCTAATGCTTCTAGCTTGGACTGGATCTTCTTCCTCATGTCTTGATGCCTTGAAGTTCCGGCATGGATTAACTTTTACTTGTTTTAGTTTTTAGAATACTCTTAGTTTAGTAATTGGATCATAGATGTTCTTGTGATGATGACTTCCAGATTTTGGGGATAATAATAGTTATTGATTTTATTAATGAGTTTAAGTCTTCCGCATTACTTTTGTTGATATTATATTGAAATGTTAAGGTTTAGATTTGGTTGGTTCGCTCACACAGGAGGGTAAGTGTGGGTGCCAGTCGCGGCCCGATTTGGGTCGTGAAAAACTTGGTATCAGAGCATTAGGTTCGTTGATCTCATCACACAAGAACGAGTCTAGTAGAGTTTTAAGGAAATGGTAGGGGGACGCCTTTACTTTTCTTTGAGAGGCTATAAGACTTTAGGAAAATTCCATTCTTTCTTTCTTTCTTTCGTGCTATTACTTGGGTCCAATTGGTATCTAGGTGATACAAATTGGTATCTGACCATCTTCACTCTCTTTCACAGATGGTTAGAACTAGAGCAACGACTACGCCAACATCAACACCAGCACCGGCGGGACAGGGTGCGTCTGAGCCAGCCACTGGGGCTGTAGCTCGAGGAAGAGCAGCGTCAAGAGGCCTTGGTAGAGGTCGTGGGAGGACGTCCTCTAGGGGAAGAGGACGATCACCTAGCCCATCTGATGCTAGGACGGTGACTCCTCCACCGACTAAGGAAGTAATAAGAGAAGGGGAGGATGGGGAATATGAACAAGTGCAGAATGAGGGATTGCCACCCCAACCTACCCCAGAAATGATCAATCAGGTTCTCGCTTATCTTAGTGGGTTGTCTGATCAAGGTTAGGCACCTCCAGTGTTTTCTGCACCAGCACCTCAGACTCCGGAGGTACAACATGCGGCTACTGCGGCTCCCCGCATGGATGTTCCATTTGAAATAGGCACGTTTCCACATCTGACTACTGGGCCTATAATGACAAATGATCAATATGAACTTTTCAGTAAGTTCTTGAAATTGAAACCTCCAGTCTTCAAGGGTGCTGAATCTGAGGATGCTTATGATTTTCTGGTTGACTGTCACGAGCTACTACACAAGATGGGTATAGTAGAACAGTTTGGTGTTAAGTTCGTGAGTTATCAGTTTCAAGGGAACGCCAAAATGTGGTGGCGGTCACATGTTGAGTGTCAACCAACAGAGGCACCACCTATGACTTGGGCCTCATTCTCTAGCTTGTTTATGGAGAAGTATATCCCCCGAACTTTGAGGGATAGGAAAAGGGATGAGTTCTTGAGCCTAGAGCAAGGTAGGATGTCGGTCAATGCATATGAGACTAAGTTTCGTGCACTATCCAGATAGGCCACCCAACTTTGTTTCAGTCCACAAGAGCGGATTCGTCGTTTTGTGAAGGGGTTGAGATCAGAGTTGCGGATTTCAGCCTTACAGGTAGCAGCTACAGCGAAATCTTTTCAAGAAGTGGTAGACTTCGTGATAGAGGTAGAAGGAGTAAAGCCAGATGACTTCACCATGGCAACTACATCAAAGAGGTTTCGAAAGGGAGGTGAGTTTAATGGTTCTTACTCTAGAGGACAGGGTTCCGGAGGTTACTCAGTTCGACCCATTCAGTCTTCACTACAGACTGTAGTTGGGGGTCCACCTCAGACCGGTCAACACTTCTCTGAGAGGCCTATGCTTGATTCTAGAGAGTGTTATGGATGTGGGGAGACTGGACATATTAGGAGGAATTGTCCCAAACAGAGTTATAGACCCCCAATAGCTAGAGGTAGAGGTGGTCATGGTAGAGGCCGTTATTCTGGAGGACGTGGTGGTCGAGGTAATGGTGGTCACCAAAATGACCGGGGTGATGGGAAAATTGGAGCCACTACATCACAACATGGTAGGGGCAACGGACAAACAAACGAAAGGGCCCATTGTTATGCTTTCCCTGGGAGATCGGAGGCGGAGACATCTGATGCTGTCATCACAGGTAATCTTCTGGTTTGTGATTGCATGGCTTCTGTATTGTTTGATCCTGGATCCACATTTTCTTATGTATCTTCCTCATTTGCTAATGGTCTAAATTTACATTGTGAATTGCTTGATATTCCTATTCCTGTTTCTACTCCGGTGGGTGAGTCTGTGGTAGTTGAAAAGGTATATAGGTCTTGTTTGGTGAACTTTGTGGGGAGCAACACTTATGTAGATTTGGTTATCTTAGAAATGGTTGATTTTGATGTAATTCTGGGTATGACTTGGCTTTCTCCGCAATTTGCGATCTTGGATTGTAATGCTAAAACGGTGACGTTAGCCAAGCCTGGGACAGATCCGTTAGTGTGGGAGGGTGGCTACACTTCCAAACCAGTGCGTATCATCTCTTTTCTTCGTGCTAAGAAAATGGTTAGTAAAGGGTGTTTAGCTTTCTTGGCACATCTCAAAGATGACACTACCCAAGTACCTTCAATTGAGTCGGTTTCGGTGGTTCGTGAGTTTCTGGATGTGTTCCCTGCAGATCTTCCTGGTATGCCACCAGATAGGAATATTGACTTCTGTATTGATCTTGAACCGGGTACTCGCCCCATTTCTATACCCCCTTATAGAATGGCTCCCGCGGAGTTAAGAGAGTTAAAAGCCCAACTTCAAGAGTTGTTGAACAAAGGCTTCATTAGACCAAGTGCATCTCCTTAGGGTGCTCCGGTTTTGTTTGTGAAGAAGAAGGATGGGAGTTTCCGAGTGTGCATAGACTACAGACAACTAAACAAGGTAACCATAAAGAACAAGTATCCTCTTCCTCGCATTGATGACTTGTTCGATCAGTTACAAGGTGCTTGTGTCTTCTCTAAGATTGACTTAAGATCCGGTTATCATCAATTGAAAATACGGGCAACGGATGTGCCAAAGACTGCTTCTAGAACTAGGTATGGGCATTACGAATTTGTAGTGATGTCTTTTGGTCTTACGAATGCCCCTGCTACGTTCATGAGTTTGATGAACGGGATTTTTAAGCCATATTTGGATCTTTTTGTGATCGTATTCATTGATGACATATTGGTATACTCAAAGAGCAAGAAGGAACATGAAGAGCATTTGAGAATGGTATTGGAAATGTTAAGGGAGAAAAAGCTTTATGCCAAATTCTCCAAGTGTGAGTTTTGGCTAGATGCAGTGTCCTTCTTGGGGCATGTGGTTTCTAAGGATGGAGTGATGGTGGATCCTTCTAAGATTGAGACAGTGAAGAATTGGGTAAGACCTACTAATGTGTCAGAAATAAGGAGCTTTGTTGGGTTAGCTAGTTACTATCGCCGCTTTGTCAAGGGATTCTCTTCTATTGCTTCCCAACTGACGAACTTGACTAAGCAGAATGTTCCATTTATATGGTCGGATGAGTGTGAGGAAAGCTTCCAGAAGCTCAAGACTCTGTTGACTACTGCACCAATTCTCACCTTGCCAGTGGAAGGTAGGAATTTCATTGTCTATTGTGATACATCCTATTCGGGTTTGGGTGCAGTGCTAATGCAAGAGAAGAATGTGATTGCTTATGCTTCCAGACAATTAAAAGTGCATGAACGTAACTATCCAACTCATGATTTGGAATTGGTCGCGGTAGTGTTTGCATTAAAGCAATGGAGACACTATTTATATGGGGTTAAGTGTGAGGTCTATACGGATCATCGTAGCCTACAGTATGTCTTTACTCAGAAAGATTTGAACTTGAGACATAGGAGATGGATGGAACTACTGAAGGACTACGACATCACCATTTTGTATCATCCGGGGAAGGCGAATGTTGTAGCGGATGCTTTAAGTAGAAAGGAGGGAAGCATGGGAAGTCTAGCTCACTTGCAAGCTTCTAGACGTCCATTGTCTAGAGAGGTTCAGACTCTAGCTAACGACTTGATGAGATTAGAATTAAATGAGAAGGGAGGATTGTTTGCTTGTGTGGAGGCAAGATCTTCCTTTCTTGACAAGATTAAGGGAAGACAGTTTAATGAAGAGAAACTGCGCAGAATCCAAGATAAGGTATTGCGAGGAGAGGCTAAGGAAGCCCAAATCGATGAGGAAGGTGTTTTGAGGATCAAGGAAAGGGTATGTGTACCCCGCGTCGATGATTTGATCAACACTATCCTGACAGAGGCTCATAGTTCAAGGTATTCTATACACCCTGGTGCAACCAAGATGTATCGCGACCTAAAGCAACACTTTTGGTGGAGTAGAATGAAGCGTGATATTGTGGATTTTATTGCCAAATGTCCAAACTGTCAACAAGTAAAGTATGAACACCAAAGGCCCGGAGGAACACTTCAGAGAATGCCCATTCCGGAATGGAAATGGGAGAGAATCGCAATGGACTTCGTGGTTGGTCTTCCAAAGACGATGGGTAAGTACGACTCTATTTGGGTGATTGTTGATAGGTTAACTAAGTCTGCTCATTTTATTCCGGTTAAGGTGACTTACAATGCCGAGAAGTTAGCCAAAATCTATATCTCAGAAATTGTTCGGTTGCATGGGGTTCCACTATCCATCATATCAGATAGAGGTACGCAGTTTACTTCTATGTTTTGGAAAACATTGCATGCGGAATTGGGTACTAGGTTGGACCTTAGTACTGCGTTCCATCCTCAGACCGATGGTCAGTCTGAGCGAACGATTCAAGTGTTGGAGGATATGCTTCGTGCATGTGTGATAGAATTTGGAGGACATTGGGATAACTTCTTACCCTTAGCGGAATTTTCATACAATAATAGCTATCACTCAAGCATTGATATGGCTCCATTTGAAGCATTGTATGGTAGGAGATGTAGGTCCCCCATTGGTTGGTTTGATGCATTCGAGGTTAGACCTTGGGGTACTGATCTTTTGAGGGATTCGATAGAGAAAGTGAAATCTATTCAAGAAAAGCTTTTAGCGGCGCAAAGTAGGCAAAAAGAATATGCAGATCGAAAGGTTAGAGACTTAGAGTTAATGGAGGGTGAACAAGTCTTGCTGAAGGTTTCGCCCATGAAAGGGGTGATGCGGTTTGGTAAAAGGGGTAAGCTAAGTCCAAGGTACATTGGTCCCTTTGAAGTACTTAAGCGAGTAGGGGAGGTGGCTTATGAGTTAGCCTTGCCTCCAGGGCTGTCCGGAGTACATCCGGTATTCCATGTGTCGATGTTGAAAAGATACCATGGGGATGGAAACTACATTATCCGTTGGGATTCAGTTTTGTTTGATGAGAATTTGTCCTATGAGGAGGAGCCTGTTGCTATTCTAGATAGAGAAATTCGCAAGTTGAGATCAAGGGAAATTGCATCCATCAAAGTTCAATGGAAGAATCGACCCGTTGAAGAAGTCACTTGGGAGAAGGAGGTTGATATGCGAGAAAGATATCCACACCTGTTCACAGATTCAGGTACTCCTTTTCGCCCTTATTTTCCTTCTTGTGATCGTTCGGGGACGAACGATGGGTAAATTGGTATCTAATGTAACGACCTGTTTAGTCGTTTTGAGCAGCAGATTTTATTTCTGGAAAAACAGGCTGGGACGACGGAACCCACGACGGACCGTCATGAGCACGACGGACCGTCGAGGGGTCTCGTTTCAAAACACTTAGAAATTCTGAAATTGGGTACTGAAAATCGACTCTCTGAACTTCGTAACGGAATGGCAGGATGGACCGTCACGAGCGTGACGGACCGTCACAGACTCTTTGGTGGAAATTGAGTCTCTGAACCTTGCGACGACCTGCAGGACAGACCGTCGCAGGCACGACGGGCCATCACAAACTGCGTAATCCCAGTCTGGATCGGATTTCCTTATACGTTTTAAAGGGCGTTTTTGACTATTCCTGCTTTAATTATAAAGTTAGTGGGTTAATGTTAATAAGTCTAATTACTTGGGGGTTAAAAGAGGTAACCTTAAGTTAATTAGTGGGTTATTATTGCCATATTTTATTCTTAATTATATACTAATTAGGGTAAAAGAAAGAGGGTTTGAATAAAGAAAATAGAAAGAACAAGAGAAAGAGAGAGAAAGTCGAACGAGAAAGAGGATCGAACGAGAGGAAAAAACACAAAGCTTGGGAAATTGCTTGCTTGATCACTAATCTTCGGTGGAGGTAGGTTATGGTTTCTCTTACGATATTCGTAGTAAACTTTTAATAGCGAATGATATGTATTGATAATATTGTAAACCCTGCTATGTGCTTAATTGTATGCTTGCATGAACGTAATTATATAATTGTGATTATATAAGCATGATGAAGTTATTGAATCCCAAATCTTGCAAAATCCTAATCTCTTTGTTTATAATGAGGCCTTGGTATAAAAGAAGGTGTGATGAACTAAAATAATGGGATTGATGATGCCTTGGTAAGAAAGAAGGCTTGATGAATTGATAAAGGGAGAATTAGTGGATCGGGTGTCACGAACTGACACGTAGTATTAGGGGATCGGGTGTCACGAACCGACACGTAGAATTAGGGGATCGGGTGTCACGAACCGACACGTAGTATTAGGGGATCGGGTGTCACGAACCGACACGTAGATTTAGGGGATCGGGTGTCACGAACCGACACGTAGAATTAGGGGATCGGGTGTCACGAACCGATACGTAGAATTAGGGAATCGGGTGTCACGAACCGACACGTAGTATTAGGGGATCGGGTGTCACGAACCGACACGTAGATTTAGGGGATCGGGTGTCACGAACCGACACGTAGATTTAGGGGATCGGGTGTCACGAACCGACACGTAGATTTAGGGGGATCGGAGTGTCACGTACCGACACAAGAGGATTAATGAATATTGAGAGAGCGGAGTGTCACGTACCGACACAAGAGAAATAAAGATAATGAATCTTGAAAGATGTTAATATACTCAATCTAATGAACATGATTCCCAAATGAGTATGGTATTGAGGCTTGAGTCCTCATGTGTGAACTTGACGGTAATTGTTAATGATATAGTACTTGTTGTTGCTACATGTTGAGTATCATAGTTGATTTTATGATATTACTTGGTATATATTGATTTCTATTTTGAGTTGGCCGATGATATCTACTCAGTACCCGTGTTTTGTACTGACCCCTACTTTTATGTTTTCTTCTTGTTTAATTGTGGAGTGCAGCAAACGTGCCGTCATCTTCGACTCAACAGTAACTCTAGCCAGTCTTCACTACATCGGATCTTCAGGGTGAGCTAATGCTTCTAGCTTGGACTGGATCTTCTTCCTCATGTCTTGATGCCTTGAAGTTCCGGCATGGACTAGCTTTTACTTGTTTTAGTTTTTAGAATACTCTTAGTTTAGTAATTGGATCATAGATGTTCTTGTGATGATGACTTCCAGATTTTGGGGATAATAATAGTTATTGATTTTATTAATGAGTTTAAGTCTTCCGCATTACTTTTGTTGATATTATATTGAAATGTTAAGGTTTAGATTTGGTTGGTTCGCTCACACAGGAGGGTAAGTGTGGGTGCCAGTCGCGGCCCGATTTGGATCGTGACAACTTGATTAGTCGAACGTCTATCGGAAATCGTAGATGTTTTATTATGTTATGTTTTCTTGTACACACCATTGATTCATGATTAAATGTTGTGTTTGCGTTAACTTTTTATTGTTTGATAAGTTATTGCTATGTTGAATTTGATATTCTCCAATAATTGATCAGTCGAACGTCTATTAGAAACAGTCTTTTTACCTTTATAAAATATGAGTAATAATGAGTACACACCATCCTTTACATTAAGTATGTTATTGTTATTGTTGTGGAATGTGATAATATAGATATTTTCTTATTTGGTCCTGTTGATGAAGAACAATGTGAGACTAGAGAAGCAAATAACAATAATAACTACGTTGCACTCTCAAATTAATCTACGATAAATATCGAATAGTTATATACGATGTGATAATATATCAAAAAATACATGATCGGATATGATAGATTGTGGTTGGTAAACAAGGGAAAAACTATCTTATTAGGCATATATTCATACCATATATACTAATTTTGCATATATTTTCAAATAGTTGTGTATTTTATAATTAATTATGAGTTTTTTTCAATTATATATTAAGAAAGATTTACCTAAATATATGTATTTTTGCTACCAGACACACTAAAGTAGAGAGAGATGAGTGAGATGATTATGTATTGACGAATCACACTAAGATACACACTAAATATATAGGAGAGTGATAAACGAGATTTTTCACGTATTCCAAATTAAAATGTTTCTACTTTTAAAGTGCTTGCTCCACAATTGATTTGATAAATCATTCACTTTATTTTAAAAAAATTATTTAACATTACTTTAATTACTATTTTTTTTATAATGCATCCTTTCATTTGTCACTATATTTATATTATAACACACTCACCTTAATGATTTCAAAATCCTCAAATGTCAATTTTTGAGTAGGGTCTTTTTTTTTTCTGTTTCTTTTATTTTAATTTCTTTTATTCTAAATTGTATGCAAATTGTTATTAAAAAATTGATTTTATTTCATTTTCTAATTTTTTTTTTCCTCCCCACTTTTCATTTGGACTTTTCTCATTCATGGAATTTTCCCACTGACTTAATTTTTCTATTTTATTGAAGATCAACTTTAAGTCCTAATCTAATGACATCCTTTTTATTTTCTAGGAAATGAAAATAATTGTGAAAACATTATAGAATTGGGAAAAGATGTTATAAAAGAGGGAGGGAAAAAAAAGGATTGTTCACTAAAAGATATTTTGAGGACGAATTCGATTTCCTTTACCTCTTGTATTCGAGCTTTGAAAATAACTTCAGTCTGATTAGATAATCGATGAGATAATAGCTTATCAACGCGATGATCAGTAGCTGTTCCGAGAGGATGATCAGTCACACTGAAATGAAAATTTAAATAGGAAAATCAATACCTTTTTTTAGAAGGATTTTACGCAATGTAAAATTTAAATTTAAGAATATTTGAAAATGAATATCCAGCACCGAATAAAATATATAATTTTATTTAAAAAAGGAAAAATGTGACAATTTGATCAAACTTGAAATGATTTTTTCTTTAATTCTATATAGTAATTTGGAATTATTGGAGAGTTAAACTATAAAAAAAAATGTTGTGGAGACACCTTCTTTGATATTTTTTAGGAATAAAAAGATATTTTTACTTTTTAAATTTGAATACGGGATGATATATACTATATATAATATATATCACGAAGTTTGAATAATTTGAATTTATTTTAGAAAATTTCAATTTTGGAGGTAAAAAAGAACAAATTTTCTATTAAAACAATTCTTTTTTAATGTTCAATTTTATCGTTGAGTGTTATGAATTTTTTCTAAAAGGAATATATTTTCAATAAATTTAATATGAGTACGATATTATTCTAATATGATCCGAATAATATATTGTGGATGATTATGTAATAATTATTTTTTAAGTGACTCTATTTAATTAAAACTTTTTTTATCAACATAATGTATGCATTTTAATCAGCCAACCACAATATTCCACCTACTAAAAGCCTTTTGTTTAAGGGTCATTCTCATGAATTAATTAACTTAATTTTATAAATTGAGAAATCTATTTTTTATATAAATTTATGGATCAAATGTTTTATTTTGAGATTTTTTTTTCCTATTAGACCTACTTTTCTGTATCTTCTTAAGCCAATAATTGTTCACTAACATTTACTAACATTTTCAATTTCATAATTTTACCATAAAAAACTTTTATTTTTATTATTATTTTAACAATATAATTTTGACTTCTTTTGTTCTAACATAAAAAGGGAGAGAAGAATTCAAGAAGAAAAAATTATTTTACTGGTTCGAGATTAGTATTTATTATCGGTGAAGAAAACAAAATAATCATAAATTCCAAATGATCAACGAAATATTGATTTCTTTTTCAATAAATTTAAAAGGTAATAAAAATATCGTAATAAATTTAACTCATCAAATCAATTTATATATTTATGAATACATATAAAAAAAAACTATTATTCACAATCTATAAATTCAAAATTCTTTTTATCACCCTCTTAAATCTATATAGTCTATTGATTTTATTTAATAATCACCTTTTTTGGGAACATAAATTCCCAACTCCACATTTTTTATTCTTTTGAATTTTTAAAATATGGTCTACAAAAATGAAGATGAAAGGAAAGTGCAATAACAATATGTAAAACCAACAACACTTTTAATTAATTAATTAATTCACATGTGAGAGTCAAATATTTTCAAGCAAACAATTGTTGACTTCTTAAAGCAAGTCTTTGGGTACTGTTTTGGGGACGGCTAATTGGAAAATTCAAACATAGGATATTCGTAAAGATATTCGTATTAGAGTTCAATTTTATTCGGATAAAAAGATAATTGAATTTATTATGAAATAGTGCTCTTATGAGAATTGAGATTAAAAGTGAAAGAATCTCAAGTATTTTAAAGAATAATTTTTTTTAAATCATTTTATCAGGACCTTTAAGCATTTAAAATACATCGGAATTAAATATGAACTGATGGAAAATAACGATATATCAAAAAAAATAAACTTATTTCAAGTTTCTTTTTTCAAAGAAATCCCTATCCAACCGCGAACCAGTCATCTACTTAAAACATCCTCCCTGCGGTCCACCCTTCCTTGAATGAAATTACTTACGACAATATCATTTTTATGAATTACGAATTCATTTCATGAAAAATAATACAAATTTAGCTATGGGTTAGTTTTATGGCTAAAAAAGATTTTTTTAACATATAAATTTAGTCAAACTCAAAATATTTACCTTTTCGAACTGATGTACGATTATACACTTATTATACATAAATTATATATATAATAAGTTTTTGATCTTTTTTTACCCAACCCTATTGAAAATGAAAAGATCTACAAGCTAGACATTTGAGCTATTTTTAATTTAAGCAGTTAAACAAATAAAAATACAAACTATATATATATATATATATATATATATATATATATATATATATATATATATATATATACTATTTAGGCAATAAGTTAGCTCTAATTATTTTTACAATCTATTTTCTTTTTTTAGTATATATAATTGACATTAGGATATAGCTTACATTAGAGAGATTAGGCAAAAGGTAGGTAAATTAATATCATGACAAATGATACTACTATTTAATTGACCATTTTAGAGTGGTTGATTGCATGAAAAAAATATTCATCTTATCACAATTATTATATGAAATATATATATATATATATATATATATATATATATATATATATATATATATATATATATATATATATATAATGACATACCAATTTGACTCTTCTTTCTTTTAAGTCTTCTCTTTTATTTTCTTTCTTACAACTTATATTTTAATCCATATGATATAAGATTAATTAAACAGATTAAAAAAAAAAGTTATTTTAAAAATATTATAATATGGTGACTCCTAAAGTCTCAAATTCAACAAGAAAAACTCCATGACAACATTAATATTGAAGTTATTGATGTAACAATAGTCATCGCGCAATTCGTATTTGAAAATAAGTCACTATACTTTGAAGTTTCAATTTACTTTAAAATATAATTAACGTAGGTTGTGGTGCACTGGTGTGACTATTTCACCTTAACTAGAGGTCTTGGGTTCGAGTCTTCAGGATGCAGAAATTTTTTGTTGGGAGCGCCATTCTTAAACGGGCCTTGCAGAACGCAATTGAAATTTAATCGGAGCTCTAATGTGGACTTCCGACACCGAATGAAAAAACAAAAAGAAAAACTTTAAAGACTATCTTATTTTCTATTTTAAATTATTTTTAAAAACAAAAATTTTAGCATAGTAATTATGTTTTAATTATACAAATTGAAAGTGACTCTTTTTTTTATTAATTTTACATATTATTAACATTACTACGCTCCTCCACAAATTTCATTGTCATCATAGTTGAAATGTTAACATCTCCACTCAATAACATATTGGACTTTTCCTTCATGCTAAGAAAATATAAATAAAATGTAAAAATATTTTATAATATAATTAATTATTATTATTATTATTATATTAATTTGAGATAGTAAAATAATTATAAAACTTTATAAATTTGTAATACTTCCATCTGTCATATTATTATTTAGACCCCATTGTTGAAAATGTTAATACAACTTTGTAACGTCAAATTAACTAGAATTATCTCTTATGTTAGGAAGATTTAATAGATTAATATATAATTCAAAATAATAATATAACTTTGTAAAATTATTTTTAGTTAAAAAGCTTTTGAATCCAAATTTTAAATGCAATTTTTTTTTTTAAATAAGAAATAATTTTTTCAACGACTATAATACGTTTCAAATTTAAATAAGTTACGTAACATCCTAATTTAAGATAATAGCGTATTTTAAAGTCGTATGAGTCAATATTTAGAACATATAACATCATTAATGGGTTGGTACTTGGTTAATTACAAAGAGTATCAAAATTATTTTTATGTAAGCCTCGTTAATAGTAGATTGAAGTATAACTAAATTTAAATGATCATAAGAAAAAACAAAGAGTAAGAGCCTGTTTGGCTCAGCTTAAAAGCTGGTCAAACTGACTTAAAAGCTGATTTTTGACTTATTTAGCTGTTTGGCAATACTCAAAATAACTTATTTTAAGTTTAAAAAAAATTATTTTAAGCCAAAAGTTAAAAGCTGGGGTAGGGATGTTTTTTTTTTTTTTTAGCTTATAAGCTGTTTTAAGTTGACCACATTTTTATGTTTTTGCCCTTAATATTTTTATACAATCTCCAAATTATCCACATAACCCTAACATCTCTTTCTTCCATTTTTCCCTTTTCACGTTTGACATAGCAACTTCAGCACTTTTATCCAAACACATAATTGCTTATTTTAAAAATAAGTTTCAGCACTTTCAAAAGTACTTTTTTAAAGCTACTTTTATTAAGCCCATCCAAACGGGCCCTAATTCTCTAAATTATACGAATTTATATTTAAAACGAACAATATCACTAACGTATTATCGAAATAAAAAATATATATAGAATAGTCGTCGGTGGGTGAGTTGGATGAACTTTCTCCCTATTATTTTGGCCACCTAAAACGTATCATTTACTGTTTTTTTTTTCATACTAATTAATTTAAACATTTGTTACTAATCATTTCTGATAAAATAACAAAAGAAAAATGAAAGTAAAAGTTAAAAAGAATCACTACACATGCATACCTAATGCCTAACTTTTTTTTAAAAAAAAAAATTCTTTGAGAAAAGTGTTCAACTAATTTTAGGTAATTATGTATATAAATATTAATTGAAGGGAAGCTTTGGAACGATTATATTAAGGGAGTTCAGAATATGAAAAAATAAATATACGAAGAATTCACGTGAAATTCATTATATATTATATATAAATTACAGATTTAAACGATATAAAAAATTAATTAAACTTATATCAAAATAAAAATAAACTGTCTACATCATATTATTTGTGATATCGTCTTTTTTTTTTTAGATGGGGGTGGGGGTGGGGGGTGGGGGAGATAACTTACTCGTTGGATTAAAGATTTATAAAGTCCAAGCATATAATCTTTAATTTGAGGGAATATGTTCCCTACTTTCTAAGTTTAAAAATATCACATAAAGTGAGTAATATATTCTTTTTTGAGGATTAGAATGAGAATTTATACGACAAAAGAAAACAATGGATAATAGATATATATATATATAGACAATTTAAAAAAAGTTGTAGTATATATGCATAAATAATTTGTTTTTTTTAAAAAAAATAAAACATATGATTATTCATTAATATCTTAAAATTGTAGTGTACATGCCTATTTTTCGAAAAATAAAATGATTATTTATTAATATCGTATTTAACAAATAGAGGTGGAGTCAAAATGATGCAATATCAATCAGAAAACTCAGATTCAAACCATATAAATGCGATGAAGTTAAAATAATGTAATACTAGCATTCATCAAACGATCTTAATTTCACCTGTATATATCGTATATATTAATTATTTTAAAAATTCTTCATGTGTTTATCCGAAAATGAAAATCATCTTGGATAAAGTGATCGGGAGAAAATTACACCCAAAGTAAATAATTTAGAATACGAATTAATCAAATTTTAAAATAAATATAATAAATCGTTTAAAAATACTTTTAAAAATTCTTAAAAGTATTTTTTTTTTCTTTATATATGAAAAGTACATAACCTCTGATTAGATCTCCTATGATGGTGCATCATATTTAGTGCAAAGTTTAAATTCATTTTGTACAAAACCTAGATTAATTTTTTTTATTATCATTAATTAGCATTGACCAAATTAAAAAAAAAATTAGCCTATCTATATAAAATATTATTCCCGCATAATACGTCTCTTGGATCCCAAAACAAAATTAATTATCATATAATAATGTTCAAATTTCGAGAATTAAATAATTTATAATATTTTATAAATTATTAATTATTATTGTTTTTATCTGTTAATAATTTTTAATTTCAAACACCAAGCCGACAAGTTAATAGTAATTAAATAAAAGATAATTCACACAACTTTTTTCATAATAAGTAATTCTCACAACTTTATGTAAATTCGATAAAGCAATTAATTCTCGAAATTGCTTAAAGCTTCATTTGAAACTTACAACTAAATTAATATAAATAGTCAAACCCAAAAAAGATATAACACAAAAAAATACATTTAAGTTTTAACTTATATATATTTTATCGTCTCAATTTATATGATATCATTTTAATATTGTAAATCAAACACTAAGGTGTCGTAAGATAAAAGAAATTAAAGATAATCGTTTAAAAATAAATGTAAGAATTATTTTGTCATGCAATTAACTAGGCATATTAAATAGTTTCAAGATTATTTATCTTTTAATTTATACTACAATGATTGGATAAGTTATTCAACTAATTGCATTAGAATATTTTAATTCACTAGATAACTTTATCTATTGCGATCTAACTGTTAAAATTCTATTTATGATATCATACAAGAAATTTTAAATTTTTTTAAACAGACTTTTATGTGTTTGAAAATTACATATATAATCAAAAGGTACATAAAAATTGCAATAAAAGAAAACTCGTCCTACAAAATTTAAAAAAAATGCTACATAAATTGAGCGTGTATATATATATATATATAACCTTGTCCATATTTATCACCTTATTTCAAAATTATAGTCATCACACTATAGATTTATTGAACGTTACAAATTGAGCATCTATTTTTCATATATCGTTTTATTATAATGTATTATATGTATACATGTGGGGCCCATGCTTTGGTAAGAAAGTGGGAGGAATTTGACATATTAGTACCCCCTTTACCAATGCTAGGCTACAACACACTTTCTACAACTACTTTACACACCTCTCTCTATATATATATAGTCAATCATTTCCCATCTCCCCTCCCTTCTCATTTCTCCTACACAAACCACTCTCAAACAACTTTTTTTTCTCTCCTCCCTCCGCCATCACAACTATCACCACCACCATCACCGACATGTCGGATAAAAAGTGTAGCCACCACAAGAGCAAGAAGAAAAAGCTAATTCGACGTATTTTTGCTGGAGTTCTTATCTTCCTCTTCTTAGCTCTTCTCACTATCCTCATAGTATGGGCCGTACTTCACCCCAAAAAACCTCGTTTCATTCTCCAAGACACAACTATCTTTACCTTCAACGTATCCGCCCCAAACATCTTCTCGACCTCTATCCAAACCACAATATATGCTCGAAACCCTAATAGCAAAATCGGAATTTATTATGATAGCATGCATGTATACGCTACGTATCATAATCAACAAATCACGTATTACACGCAGATACCCCAGGTGTATCAAGGCCATAAGGATGTGAACATATGGTCCCCGTTTGTTTATGGGAATAACATCCCGATCGCTCCGTATAACGGGCCGGGCCTGTCAGAGGATCAACAAAACGGTGGCGTTTGGTTGGATTTTAAGATTGATGGACGGGTAAAATGGAAAGTGGGGTCCATAACAACGGGCCATTACCATCTGCATGTCACGTGCTCTGCTTACGTGCCACTTGGTGATCGGCCCGGTTACGGAGGGGTTATGGTTGGAAATAACGCCGTTAAGTATCAACTAGCCCGGGATTGCTCCGTCAGTGTTTGAAATAACGACCGTCAAGTTTGTCTCGATCAATTCTCTTTTCTTATTTAAAATAAATGTTTTGTTCCTTTATAGTTGATGAAATTGTATATTTTTCTTTTAAAAAAATATTTAAAATTGGGAAGGGAAAAAAATGGGGAATTCATAATCTTGTTATTACAGGTTATAATTTATTATATATCATTATATTATTGTTTTTTTTTATAACAATAATATATTCAATGCGATCTCAGTAGTATGTTAATCTTATTTCTATATTTTTATAGAATAATAAAACTGTTTTTTTATAGATACTCAACTTAAAATATTATTCGAAGCACGGAATTATTGAACCTATATTTTTGTTTTCTTTCTTTTAGAAAAAAAAAAAAAAGTGAAACAATTATTGTTGTGTTGTGGTATACAAGTTGTCAGCATCTTTGATTTTTAGTATTATAAATGCTTTTAATTTGATATTTTAAGAAATGGCTAAACTTGATGTTTACTCTTTCCTACTTCTGTTTTAAATTTATGTGATTCACTTTTTTATCGTAAAAATTTCATTTCTTGTTTAATGAAATGATGTAAATCATAAAGTTCATAAATAATAATAATTTTTTAAACTTTTTTTATTATTTAATTAAATAATAACACGTAAATTAAGACGAAAATAATATTTTAGACCATAAAAATAGCATTAATTAAAATTTGCCAAAATGTATGGTCCATAGGAACATATGAGCTGTATATTCGTTATGTCTATATGAATTTAAGATAAATAAAAGTTTATAAGCCCATGTGATTACACGTTTTGTTTACTCTAAAAGTCAATGAGAAATATCAATTTAGGGGTACGATGTGGATGGAGTTGCTCTTTTCTTAATTAAAATTTTTTAAATTTGAGTGTGAATTGTTTTGCTAGGGAGAGCTTTCCTCCGTATAAAATAGTCAAGTTTCAATAAAGATATTGAACACTAAATGAAAAATTAAAAAATGTATAGTAATTTAGAGGTAACGAAAAAAATATTAATAAAAAAAGTAAAATCGAGACTTTTGATAAAAGACAAATATATACTGAAAGTTTTCTTATAGTCACAGTAATTCAATATCAAAAATTATTTTAAATCATAATTTTTCTAAAAATATTTTTAAACTTTAAATTAAATCAAACTATATCATATAAACGTAATGAAAAAAATAAATAATCCAAGAGTGTTCTAGTGGGAAACTATCATCATCATCCATTATAGGCTTATAGTTAATGGATGAAATAAACAAAATAAAAATGGCTAAATTTGTAATTTTAACAAAGAGATAAGATTTTCAAATTGTAGATATACTTTCAAATTAAATATCATTTCTAAAATTAGAGCATTTCTTTTTTTTTCTTCTTACTAAAATGATAAAGTTTCTCTTTTTTTAAAAAAAAAAAAAAGTAATCTAAAAATAGGTTTTGGGAAAATGCCTTTTACTTAGAAGTACTATATTTATATTTCGAGAAAAACACAACTTTCTCAAAATAAATAAGAGATGCTTTCGATTACGTTTTTCAAATTAGATGTCTCAAATTTAATCTATGTGAATGAGAAAATATATCTTAATAAGGTGTATTTCCCCTTCTAATGATGGGCTTTATACGATAAAGTTTAAATTTATTAAAAATCAAAAATAAATATTAAATAACAAATAATCGCGAAAACGTAAAAATAAATAACTTTTGGGATTAAGAAATTTATTGTAGACATATATAAGTGAATCATATGAAATGGCTAACAACTCATAAAGACAACAAACTATTTTAGCTAAAAGAATAGAATAATTTTCTCTTTAATGTATTTTTCCTAAAATATATAGTTTTTAAAATGGAGTAATTAACTTTGATTAATGAGATATTTGCTTTGCTGGAAATACCTTTTTTAAAATATTAATTTAATTATTATTATAAATAAATAAGAGATGTTTGTTAGTGCTTAAGAGAACAAAAACAAAATAGACTTTTGTTTTTAGGTGTAAGAAGAAATTAATAGATTATATAATCTAAACTTAGAAATTGATGGATGGATAACCTAATAATGTGAGCTTACTCTCAAACAAGCATATAGAGTGGGTGTTCGATACGGAGAAAAATATTTTTGATTTGTTTGGTTATAGTTTTTGAATTATTTTCTTTATGAAAGTAAGTTGCAAAGAATATATGATTACACGAAATTATATTGACCAATACATATGATTCGATGAAAATATCAATGTAAGAAAAATAATTTTCTTAATGGAAGTAAGGAAAAATAATTTCGTCTTAGAAGTGTCATTCCTTCTCGATAGTGTCTTCCCACTCTCCAACACGAGCATCATTACCTCTTATAGAATTTGTCTAGAATGAGTTGTCCAAAGTTATAATTTCGTTAAAGCTTAGTTGTTTTAAGCGACTTCAAATATCTAATAATATATTTGATATAATCTAACAAGATTATCGACTTTATATACACAAATATATAGACTTGCGAGTGAACTTCAATACGATGTTTACCACATTAAATAATTTTAAAGAACTCAATATGGCGCGTCATTTTTACCATACAACTCAAGTATTTATTGCTTTACCACTTCATTTACCCGGTCGATTCTACCCTTACATCGATAAAAGTGATCAATAAACGTTATTTCATCTACACGATACCGATTTATGGATATTATGGTAAGTAATAATTTGTTAATAACTTATATACTAGCTTACTATTTCTGAAGGATATGGAGCCCAATAAATACTCTTTGGGCTTGGGCTTGGGCTTAGCCATGGGAGTGTGTGTTTGGCATGATCCAAATATAAAAATAAATTGTATTTCGGATTTTTTATCCACCGTCCGATATCTATTTTGGACTTCAACTAAGACCTCGATTTAGAAAGAAATTAATCGTATGCATCCCACCATAACCTTTGGTTCTCTAACAACAACACACTCAATGAACCTCCGTCAAAACTACATCCCTTCTACTTCTAGGTTTGAAGCCATTGCGGATCAGGACAACTCAACGTAATTGGAGGCCTAAAACCATATTTTCAGAAAAAGTGCAATTTTTTTGTTTACTTTATAATGATAAAATAAATTTTAGAAAACGAAGTTTAGCTTCTTTTTTTTATTATTTTATTTAGCATAATTCAAATTCAAAATATTTAAACAACCAAATATTAATTCTAAAGGGCCACTTTTTTTTTCAAAACTTTTATGTAACGGAATTATTGTAACTTGACCTTTTTGTATGTGAAAACTAAGAGTCTATTTGAATGGCGTTTTAATTTATTGTATTAATAATAATAATTTATGACTTTCTGGTTTTCTTTTGTAATTTTATTTTAAAGTGTTTTAAAATGTCTTTTTTATATTATGTAAATATTATAAAAATGCTTTCAAGTTGTTTGGACTTAAAAGAGTTTAAAATAAATCAATTCAAACAAACTCTTTATTTAAAACTAATAACAGTAAAATAACAAATCGTTATTACTTGCATTCGAGTAAACTGTCTACGTAATACCTTTTTGAGATATATTTTCATTTTATACCCTTTTTTTTATATGAAAACTAAAAAATCTCTCCAAATAGAATTTAAACCTACAACTAATCAATTAACAATTTCACCATTAAGCTAAGAAAGTACAACGAAGTTAGTATCCGTTTGAATTGACTTATTTTAGGTGTTTTTAAGCCAAAATAACTTTTAAATCGTTTTAAAATGTTTAGGTAAAGTTAAAAAGTGTTTATAAGCACTTATTTTTAAAGCCAAAATAACAAAAATAAGTCAAAAATCATACATTACAAATCATAAGTTATAATTTTTGATTTATAAGTCATAAGCTAAAAGTCAATCCAAACAGACCTTCAATATTGGAAATCCACTCTCGTTCTTTGGACACAACCTATAACCTAATTAAAACGATCACTCCTTTTCACATCACGATAATAGTAAAACGATATACACATCATACTCTTCAGACCCCCACTCGTAAAATTACACGAAATATAGCTTGTTTATAAAAGCAAGCTCAAAAACAAAGTAACACAACACACAAAAAAATTATTTAGTCACAACATTAAAAAAAACAATATGATAGTAATAATAATAATCATAATAATAATACCATATTGTCTAATGGATTGAATAATAATATCTCAATAATCCAACAAATAATAAAACCAAAAAAATTACCAATCAAGATTACATTGAGTCCTCTTAAAAGTACCATTACCTTTAAATGGTACTTTTAAATCACAATTAATTATTGGCTTAATCTTCTTAGTCTTAATCCAAATAAATTTAAACCTAATCCTCAAATAAAGCCTTAATCCAATTTGATAAACCCCAGTATCCTTCTCAATATTATATTCGGATCCTAATTGAACCGAATCCTGACCCGTAAACACCAAATTCAAATCGGTAGTGTTTTTGTGACCCTGATAAAACGGGTCGGGTTTCACAATCGAGAAATTTTGGCCGTGATACATAGCCCTAGCTTCAATTGAATCATAGTAAATCCCAATTCGTTTATTAGGGTTTCGAATCGAGACGTTGAGATGTAGATCGTAGTGAAGAGTGTTGTTTTTAGTTGAGAAATCGAATTGAGTTAATGAAGCATCGGAGATATGGAAATTTACCTTGTTTGGACGGAGAACGAACCAGAGGATGAATCCGACGACGGCAATGATGATTAAGAGAGTACAGAGGATTTGGAAGATGCAAGTGCAGATGCAGTTGAAGATACAGCTGCAACAGCAGGTGAATGGATTGCAACAGCAGCCTCCGCCGCCGCCGCCGTGTCCTGGACGGTGGTAGGTTTTTAACGGCGGTTGAATTGAAGGGCCGTAATAAGCTCCGTTCAAGTGGGGCTCCGGCATGACTGAACGGAAAATTGAGAGAAAAAGGGGAAAAAGCAGTTTGAATATTAGTGGAAGAATGTGAAACGATTTTTGTGTGAGCTAATATATATATATATTAGGGTGTGTGGAACCCAATTTGGGGAGGTTTAGTTTAAAATTACTTTTTTTTAAAGTATTTTTTCGAAAATATAATAATTTGTATTTTTTCGCGATAGGCATTCAACTATCGTTATTCGTTAGAAAACATATCATTCCGGATGGCCCAGTGATTTTAGCTTATGATTTCCATGTTTGACGTCTCAAGTTTGAAACTTCTTGCTAGCAAAAGCAAGGAATTTGCCTTCTGAGTCGAGCTCATCGCACCAGACTTGCCTAGTGCGAATTTTCTTTTTTATGTGATTTGCGAGCTATTGCATAAGAGCCGGAGGATTTTACTCGTGTACGCGATCGCGTATTTAGTTCATTAGGATTTAGGTAACACTATGTTGATAAAATATTTGAACAATTATCTCATAAACCCATTGAAAAGACTTAATATATCATGAGGCTACGATATCATGTATACACTCTTATCAATGAGGATTGTGATGAAGTGAAAATACTGTTTCATCCTTAATCAGAAATTTCAAATCAAGTTTTCATAAATTTGAAATCGTCTTTGTTAGAGAGCACGTTACTTGCCTAGCAAATTAATGATAAAGCACTCTTTTAAACAAGGCATAATATATAAATATGCCCTTTAACTTGGCTTCGAATCACATTTATGCCCTTCAACTTTGGGTGTGCACAAGTAGACGCTTAAACTTGTATAAAGTTGAACAAATAGACACACATGTCCTACATGTCATCCTACATGTCAATTTTTGTCCTACATGGTGTCCTACGTGTTTTGTGCCATGTAGAACTCATGTGTTTATTTATTTAAAAGTTAAATAGTTAAAGTGCTTGTTTGTGCATTATGAAAATTGGAGGTCAAAGTTAAAATTTGAAGTCAAGTTTAGGGTCCAATATATGTATTATGCCTTTAAAAAACCAAATAACAATAAACATAAAAATGCAACATTACTTTTTAGAACTAATTAAATGAATGATAATTCAAGCTAAACTACCAAACAATAGAACAATACCATGTCAAAATTCAATTAAACTTAGGATTAATAAATAAAGAAGATAAAGCATTTATAAACAACTAAGGAGTATCATAAACATTCAAAACAAGAATTGACATTTTATCCAAATATAATTATGCTAATAATGTTAATTACAAGGGATAATGCACAAGTACCCTCTCAACCTATGCTCGAAATCTCATAGACACACTTATACTATATTAAGATCCTATTACCCCCTTGAATTTATTTTATTAATAATTTTCTAGCCCTTTTCGGCTTACGTGTCACTATCTTGTGGACCCAACACTGGTTAACTCTTTTTTTTCAAGCTAGTACCACGTAGGCCGAAAAGGAATAGAAAATTACTTATAAAATAAGTTCAGGGTGGTAATAGGACCTTAGTAGTATAAGTGTTTCTGAGATATCAAGCATATGTTGAGGGGGTACTTGTGCATTTTCCTTAATTACAATATATATCCTACTATATGTTACTCCCTCCTTCCGGTATTGTTTGTCATGGTTTCTATTTTTAGAGTCAAACTATAAAAACTTTGACTATAGATATATTTTTTCATCATATTAATATGCAAAAAATTGTAATTTATAGTCTTTTCATATAGTTTTAGAATATCTATTTTTTAAAAAGAAAATCGAATTAATGTGATCCAATTTTACCTTTGAAAATTAGTCAAATTGACTCTCAATAAGCGCAACATGACAAACAATTCCGGAAGGAGGGAGTATTATATACTATTAATAATATCATATAACAAGTTATAACTATACTTATGACTCAAATTTTCTCCATTTAAACAAGAAACTAAATTTAAACAAAGTTGACTAAAATAGAAACATATCATGTATTCAACCTTAACCACACTAAAATTTATTGGCATTTCCACAACTCCCTCTTAACCATTTATTTCATAAACTCACAAATCAAATAATATAACACAGCCTTTGAAACTAGGCAGCAACACAAATACAGAAGAATCATCCTCCCTACAATTTTGATTCTTCTGTATTAGAACCAAAAAAAAAATCGTTCCAATCAAAATTTATTACTATTAAATCGAAAAAAGAAAAGAAAAAACCCCATCATGGGGAAATTTTGTTGTTGCAATTGTATCTTCAGTTGTGTTTGTGCATGCATTTTTCAGATACTTTGTGCGATTATTGTCATCTTTGGCATCCTTATTCTAGCCATTTGGCTCATTTGGAGACCCAATAAGGTCTATTTCCATGTATCAGATGCCTCATTGGCGAAATTCGACTTCTCTCCATCAACCACTACCCTCGATTATGACCTTAACCTAAACTTCGAGATAAGAAACTCCAATGAAAAAATTGGTGTCAAGTATGAACTCTTAGAAGCTAAATCGAATTTCCATCAAAAGAAATTTGCTACAACGAACTTTGAATTGTTCTCTCAGGATTCTAAGAACACGACTACTTTACATCAAGAGATCAAGGGTCAAACCAATATTCAACTTGGAGATAGAGAGAAATCGGATTATGAAGATGAGAAGAAAAACGGAGCTTTTAATATATACACGGTGTTTAACGTTCAGATGAGGCTAAAATCGGGTTGGATCACAACGGGAAAGATCAAGTTTACTGTTGGTTGTGGACTAAGGGTTCCACTCAAGTCTAGCAATGCATCTGCTTTTCAAAGAACCAATTGCATGGTGTTTCCTAGTTGGGTCTCGTAATATATCAGACTTGATACGAAGAGTTACGATAATTAAATTAAACCTTTGACAAAGGTGTGTGAATTTTTTTATTTTTTTTTTGTATGATTTGAATAAAATATAATTCATACAAACGATCGATCCTCAAGTTAATTGGAATTTGATATATAGTAGTTAATTACTCAAAAAAAAATCAATATATCCTTAAAAGACGAAGTTTATACATATTAAGTACTCACTCTGTTCCAATTTATACGACTTACTTTCTTTTTTAGTCAGTTCCAAACAAAATGACACATTTCTAAATTAAGTTAAAATTTAGCTATAAAATATCTATTTTATCCTTAATGATATGATTTACAGACACTATCATTCATTTTGAACCACAAGTTTTAAAAGTTCCCTTTCTTAAACTCCGTGCCGAGTCAAACTAGACGGAAGGAGCATTCTTTTGCACATAAAATTGAGTTGGAGCCAACACTACTTAAAAAAAATTGTCGAATCCTTTATGAGAAGTCAAGGCTTGGTTGTGTCATTTGTCGCGAAACAAAGAGTTGTCGAATCTCTTCCTTTACCTACAGAGAGATTTTACAGTATCTCTCTGGAACAAACGTCTGCATTTGAACGATCGAATAGATGACTTACCAGCAACGATCGACTTCTGTTAGTGCAAATGGGCAGAGGCAGAGGATTCAGAGTTCATATTCTGTAGCATGTTGATCAGTCCCCTAGAAGGGTTCTTTTTTTAGATGTGTTCATGTAAGGCTTTATTACCCACTCGATTTGAGCTTCGTCTTGATCCATCGTTCCTAATTTGATCTACATTTAAAAACAAGTAACTCGATCAGGAATGAGCTATGTCAGCAACAGATAGAATACGGATCAAGGTAATCAATCACACATTCCTAACAACGTAGCACGGAATTCATATGACAAAGAGACAGTACTAAATAAAGCCCATTTTCAAGAACTAGTGTCTTGGTATAATTATTGTTACCTGGTAAAGGCGTAGTTCAAATCGAGGGCCAACCTCTTTCAGCTCAATTGATTTTGGACCTCCATGCTTTTCATAGACGTGATGTCTGCATGTTTCAATCAAATTTAGTATAAAGAAATGGGAGGGGGAGCTGCATAGTCGGTAAACCATCAAATTTATACCTGTTTTAAACTATCCTCTCTCAGTTAACAAGACAACCAAAGGTTAGCCTAGTGGTAAGGACCCTCCACCAGAGGATTATTCGAAATCTTAGTGAAACACTGGATTTCTTATCACATGCATGTTTTTAATGAAAAAAATACCGATTGAAGTGGAGGGTTTCTTCGAACAAGGGACTGGTTCAACTATTCAATCTAATTGTTTAAGGATAGCTAATGCCAACGCAATTGTTGACAAGCTTCATTCTGATTATATAGCTTCTATTTACCAAAATGAGAAATCTGTGGATCGAGGATCAAACGGGAAAAAAATATTGCTGAGCCATAATCCCAGCATGCCTTGTACGTGAGTAAAACTAAATATTAAAACTAACAACCTCCATTACTAGAGTAGAGAACTTAATGATACTGAACAAAATAATAAACCTGAATGAGATGTAGTCCGACTGGTTAGCAAATGTGAGGATACGTTTTGTATCAGGCTTGGGCACAGGAAACAAATGCTTTAGGATGTTTACTGTCCTCTCACCAAGCTGCATGATCAAAATATCCCGGGTGAGTATAGAACAGTATATTAGATGCTACACTAAAAAATCAAAGACTTTAGATAATCAAGAATTATCTAAACATCCAGTAACTGATTTTGGCAAAATGATCATTCAGTTTCAAAAATCTCAGCGTCAGTAGCAAGTCTACTGAAACGCATGTGTTACACTCTTCATCGAAAAAGGGATGTCGGGGATTACCTTAGTTGAAAATTTGTCAAAAATCAAATGTGGATACGCCTCAGACATCGTTCCCATAGATTTCTTGTCCTTAATATCATGTCTAGTCACCTGTATGAAAATAGTAGATGAGGACATTATCTTACAACTCACATAGACAGCAGAAGACTTCTGCGCTTAACAGGGTAAGAGTAAGACCACATACCACATTGAGCAATCCAAAGTAAGCAGTTGGACCAAAAGGCAGATGACTAATGACAATACCATCAGGCACACCACGATTCTCATGGACCAAAATTACATCTGTAAAATCATGAGATCGGCAGGTTTCAATTATTTCTGATATCACCTGGAAAAAAAAATTAAAAGTTTAAAGAAATGAGTAAAATACAAACTTATGATAAACAAATACTTAAACATAATTGTGAAACCGTAAATATCTTGAAGTTATGCTGCTTGGACTCTCCAAATAAGGAGTCCACACCGTGTCGGATGATTTAAAAATGCACTAAATTTGGAAGATCCGACATGCACCAAGATGATATTTTGAAGAAATCAAACAACATAGAATTTAAGAACTAATAGCTTGTTGCAAGCACATAAATGTTAACAAGTGCTTAAGACAAATCATTTTCCTTGCAAAAACAAGGGGTCTAAGAGTCAAAGAATCAAGAGTTCTTTTCATTAAAAAAGTAAATATGAGACATCCATGGCCATCTGTTCTCTTCTTTTTATATTCAACTAATTTTTTCTGGATAGTTTGCAGAAGTGTATATATAAGAGCCTGACACATTATTCTAGTATTTACTCTCTGTGTTCCAGTATACATGTAAGACACAAAAATGTACATATACACAAGTTTAAACTGTAATTTAAACAGATGGAACACCTCTTCCTATTCCGACAAGAAGTTAGAGACAACAGTTCCAGTTCTAATTATGAATCATTCAAGCTGTAAGCTCCCAATGCCATCTCTACTAGCTCATAATAATAGAAGTATTAAACAAGAAAAGAATTCCCATTAGCAGACCAACCTGACCACCACGATTCATCCGCTGAGCATTAGGGAACACAATTTTCAACTCCTGTGCCCATACAAACAACATGGAAAAAGAAAAGAATACATGAGAAATGTCTAATTGAAAAAATATAATGACTTCTAAAAGAAAGAGTGAGAATGGAATAGTGGACTACGTAATATAATAACAGTACAATTTAAGGGTACACCAACCTTGACAAACTGAGTAAGAGGAGCACTAGGATTTCTTGAAGTGGTAAGCAAAATTTTGGGATCTTTTTCAGGTGCATTAGCATATTCATCATCAATAGTTGATCGAGGTACTGCATCACCATCATTGAAAATAGACAAAAGCCTTGTTATAGCAAAAACATAGCACGTACAACTAAAACTCTATGAATTCAGCTAGCCAACATTTCAACAAACTACTGTGTTCTACTTGTACGTGCATAGTCTACAATTCCCATCAGTGAATTATTGACAAAAGATTAAACAGAGAGAGAGATGTTGTCATAGAAAAGGCATGATGAAGATACAAGCATTAAAGAGAGTTGTAAAGATTTACAGCATCCAATAATTTCTAGTTTATCAAGGGTTTCATATCCTTCCATTATCTTGTTTAAACGTTTACCCTCTTTGCTTCTCTCTTCCTTGTCACATTCCATAAGAATTAACCCACAAAGAGAATAGACATGAGCGAGAGTTTGAGATTCTGTTATCTGTTCTATCGTGCTTCCAATATTGAGATAATGGTTATGCAACTTACAAGATTAAAAAGCTTCTACCCTATTGGACAATGATCGAGCAATCTTAGATATGAGATGAGAACTTAAGATTATGTTATTTGTAAATGTAACTTAAGGCTCACATCAAATTGAGAACCTCCTACCTTTTCCACTCATTGGGATCCATCTTTCTATCCCCCAAGGAAATAGTTATGGTGTTTTCTCTCCTTCTCTTGCCATGTCACTGTAGATTAAATATGATCAAGCAATTTATATTAGTTCATGACTTCATGTGATTCCTACTTAACTCAAGAGAAGTACTCCGAACTGTATTTCTACAGTGTTATATTTTTGTTCTTTGGACATTTGCCTCCTGATTATGAATACCCACTATCTAAACTTCTACACTGATCAGTAGTCTTGTCTCTTAACAAACATATATGTAGAATGATATGCACAGATGCAATCACAGACGCACATATATAACGATTACTTCTCGTATATCATTATATAGGCCAGATTGAGCTTTTCTCACATGTTCCTGTGCTGAAGAACTCCGTAGAACACCTAAGCCGTAAAAATTTTAATTTTTTGTGTTGTATGGCTTCACTCTCTGCTATGGTTTAACTTGAACTACCCCATGTTCACATACTCCCAAAAATGGATAGTGTACTTGAAAGGTGTAAGTTTCACAGGATTACAAAACTAACATTCCTCTCTCATCAATTTACCAATTTGTTATCTCTATCATTGACTAAATACAGCTGAATTCGATGAAATACAGCTGAATTCGATAAAACACAGCTCAATTCGACGAAATACAGCTCAATTCGATAAAATACAGCTCAATTCGACCATATACAGCTCAATTCGATAAAATACAGCTCAACTTGAATCATAATAATCAAGTTAATTCTCAAAATTTAGAAATTATATACATACCAGCAGTAATTTCATCTTCAAGGTCAATTTCTTTACGGAGAGCAGCTTCTTCGTTCCTGAGCTCAGTTGGAATCGGTTTTCCCTCTGAAAAATACCCAAAATCATCAAAAAAAAAAGCAAATAATTTAACAAATGAAAACTGACCTTCTAAAGCTTCTCTGATTTTGCGTTTCTTCTCATATAGCAAACGCTCCTTCCCTTCTAAGCTTTTCCTGTATAGGTACTCTCTTCGCAATCGAATGTTCCTTCTATGCATGGTGGCTTCACAAACGTCGTCGTTTTCGAGGTGTTTTCTGGTTTTAGGGTTTAAGAGAATTTTGGGGAAGAAGAAGAAAGAGAGGGTTTTGTGAGAAGAAAACAATAAAATGGGCTTTTATAAATGGGCCTCACTTTTACTGTGATATATTAGTTTTTTTGGGGAACTTTCAAATATAGCCACTAAAAATAGTCTAATTATCCTCCATAGCTATAGTTTGATAATTATAATTTGTGACTACATGTTATAGAGAGTAGAGAGGCGAGAAATACTGGTAGAGAAGAGAGAAGCGAGCGAGAGAGGGCAAAGAGTGGGAGAGAGGTGAATCGTATATGTATATCGGTTAGATAATTGTATGTTATACATATGTACTTGTACATATGCCAAGAGAGATTCAGAGAGAGGCGAGCGCGATTGGAAGAGGGAGGAGAGAGGCGAGCGACATTGGGAGAGATCCGAGCGAGAGAGGTCACGGAGGGGAAGAGATGTGAGTTGTATATGTATATCGATTAGATAATTGTATATATTATATATATGTATTTGTATATCCTGACAAATTATACATATACTTATGTCGCTAATTATATAAACTTGAAGTCAACCCACATAATTAATGTATAATGTTAGTCGCGAGTGGCAATTATAGCAAACTATAGCTAAAATAAGTAATTAAGTAGCATAAGTTTGGTTATAAACCGCATAATTTTCCCTTAATTTTTACCCATCGAGATAAATACTTTTTTGCGGAGTATAAGTTTATATACTCATATCATAATATTTTATTAATTTTTATCCCGCACCTTTAAAAGACATATGACTCGATATATACATGTTCAATTTCTAGGGATAGATCGTGCGATTAAATAAGGAAAAACTACATAATTAGACATACTTCAATACCCTATATTTTATTATTAAATATAATTTCAAAACATTATATATCTTACAACTAATTAAGAGCTCCCTGTGAGGAAGAAACACTTAAATATATGTACTTCTTGCAACTAGATACACTAGGGAAAGAGCAAGATGGGAAGGGATGCGAGTGAAATCCGATATGTATATCATATACATGTAAATCACACTATATACACATTAAATACATGTATTTTTATGTACTTGGAATATCATATACACAGGAAAGTGATGAGCGTGATTTATTATGTATTCCTACACAATCCACTTGTATATAATGAATCTACAACAAATCACACCTAATTTTGACCCTCGTGTATCACGAGATACATGTATCTGGATATATCTGGATGCACCAAAATCCGATAAGATACATAGTATTGTAAACTAGATTGTATTTAAGTAATTAATTCATAAAAATGAAATTTATGTAATTTTCCCATTAAATAACTTGGTTGATGAACCTTACTTTGGATTGGGCTTCTCTATATATAAGTTGGCCAAGGTATTGGGCTTATTCTATTTGTAATGTGTAATTGGTCCGAAAAGGGTGTGCACAAATAGCCACTTAGAGGATAATTAGCCACTACAATATCAATTCAAACCTAAGGGATTAAATACATAAGCTTAAATATTATTGATCTTTGTCTACTAATATTTTCCGTTCTATTTTTATGTTGTGGACAAAATTTATACATGTAACGAATAAATACATAGCTTAAATATTTCTCTTATAATTTAATTTGAGTTAACTCTTAAAAAATTGAAACGTGATAAAATTTCAGACGGTGAAAATACACTACACTAAAAGTGGTGTTAATAATGTGTACTAGAAAAGGACAGGAGTAACTCATTGAGTGAAGTTTATTGAGGAATTTAAGATATAATAATGAAGATTTTAAAAAAGTTATTAAAGTTATAAAGGTGATTAAATTCATAAATAAAAAAAAAAACTCATTAACTAAAAAAGAAACCCAAAGTGCATATAGATTTAGCAATAATGATTGTGTTTAAAATATTCCATAAAGGCTTCATATAGAAGTTTCAAAACCCAATAATTCATTATCTTTATCATCTTTTAGAAATTAAAGAATTTAAAAAGAGGTTTTGCTTGATTTCCAAATTAATTGGGATCCACTAACCATGTATTAGCAATTTTATATTTAGACAAATATTTAATAATATTTTTCCTTTTTTATATTCCATTTGGAATTGGTACAAAACAAGATTAATTAATGAATTAAATAAATCAAAAGATTCATATAATTGCAAATGTTCAATCAAACATAAAGGCAACAAGAAATTATAATCTAAATGCTTATCATGAATATTTCCTAACAAATTATTTCCAAAACTAATGCACCTCAAATATTCAAAGGAAAATTGTATATAATGGGAAACTAATAAATCAAATTAATTATTATAATTATCTTTGATTTAATTGTTTCCAGTAGCAAACTGTTTGTCAATCACCTCTCTCCCTCAAGCTCTCGCTCGCCACTCTCCTCTCTTGCTCCACCTCTCGCTCGCTTGCTTTCACTTTTATACAAACACAAGTGTATAAAATCTGTTTCTATTTGTATAAAGCGAGAGAAAATTGTATAAATACATACATTTTTGTTTCCCTCTCCCAGATCTCGCTCGCCACTCTCCCTAATCTCGTTTTCCACCCTTACCTCTCTCGCTTATACAAACAGAAACGAAATGTATAAATTGTGTTTCTGTTTGTATAAAGCGAGAGAAAATTGTATATACACATGCAAATACATATATTTTCGTCCTATACACTTAATTATACAACAAAAGTACTTCTCTGCTCAGTTTCTTTTGCCTCTCTCTTTCTCGTTTTATATAAATTCAAATTGTATATAATTTCTCTCTTTCTCGTTTTATACAATTCAATTCAATTATGTATTCCCTGCCCAAGTCTCTTTTGCCTTTATCTCTTTCTCATTTTTTATAGAAATTATATAATCGTTCTATACACTTATAGTTATACAATTTGTTTTATACACTTCGTTTTATATAATTTTCTGCCCCAAGTCTCTTTCTCTTTCTCATTTTATACAATTCGCTTCAATTGTATATGTATAGTGAATTATACATTTATATGTTTGTAACGGAGTGCAATTATGCGAACTTTGCTATAACATATAAATATGAATTTTATGTTTGCTATATATGAAAGTTGCCCAATATCCAATACAACTCAACAAATAATAAAATTAGAGTAATGGTGAAGGTGATTCAAAAATGATCAAGATTTAAACTTTAGTATATATCCTTTTTCTTATAACAAAAGTTGTTTTTCATATATATATATATATATATATATATATATATATATTATCCTTTCGAATTTAAATCAAAATATAGGAATGATTTTGTCCTTGAATTCACATAGTAGTCGAACCAATTAGCCAAACAAATAAAAATTAGGACAGATAAATTTTGTTTATTTAAATAGTAAAATTTGTAGATAATTTTATTTAGTAATAAATTATTATAAACTTTTGTTAGCTACAAATAATTTAACTATAAAAGTTGTTGCTAAATTTTGTGTTTAACAATAGATAAATGTACATGACTTTTTTTTAAAAAAAAAAATTATCTGAATGTTCATATTAAATCAATGTAATTTTCATTATTACATGATTTAATAAAGTAAAATTAACTATATATTTAAACACATGACATGTATGTATTGACTTAGTATAAATATTCGATTCAAATAAATTGTACCCTTTTCTTTTTCCATCTGATACTCAATATCTACATTGAAGCTTGATTATTTTAGATTTACGCTATATAAAATTTATTCGAGAAAAATTCTTCTTACTAAAAGAAAATTTTACACCTAAAACTCAAACTCGAAAACTTACTCAATTGAAAAAGTTTATACAATTATGCTTACCATGTGTCCCACGTGCTTCCATTTTCACCACACAATTAATTTAAAATATAATTAAGGAAGAAAGTCTTACCATCTTATTATTTTTTTTTTATTATTTTAGTCTATTTATTTTATAAATACTTCTTTTTATTTTCAACAATTCGGTTAAACCATTTTTGAATTTCATCATATTATATTTAAAATTATAAAATTAGACTATATTTCATATATTTTTAATTTAAGATTATACGATTTAATTATATAATTAATATATAATGGATAAAAGGTTGTTAAAAGACACCAATAAAAGGTGCTTTAGATGAAAGTTCATTTTTGAGATAAGAAAAGGTTAAAAGTTAGTAACTTTTAGGTGTTTATTAAAAGGGCTGTCCACTTTCTACATTAATACTTTTTAGAGTTTTATTCATTAATTAGTTGTTATTTATGTTTGGTGGAGGATCTTCTTTACTTCCTTGGTTAGTTTTCTCTTTTATACTTTTGAGTGAAAAAATGTTAAAAGATTCCAAACACTAGCTACCACATGTCAATAAAACTAATGTATACATTTTTATTGGAGTAGGATGACATTTTCATTTTCACGATTCAAATTCATAACACATATAATCTGTTTTAAGTTTTCATATATTTTTTTTATGAATTTGTTTGTTGAGCTATATTGTTGTCGAAATCCAAAGTGCAGTGTGTATTATGTCAATTTATGTTATTGTCTTATAAAGTTCTTCGCTCTCCTCTATAAGATTTATCTAAAATATCGCATTCACCCCTTCTTTAGAAGCTTAGAACTGAATAGAGCCGTCAATATAAGCTAAACATGTTGGGCCGGTCTGACTTAATCGAGATTTAATAGGGTTGGGCTACGATTTTTGAAGCCCATTTGAGAAAAGGGCTTTTTAGCTCGGTCTGAATAAGTCTGCTGATTTGAGAGACTTGATAAATATCGGTAGGACCGGCCCGTGGACCAATAAAAATTAATTAAAAAATATAATACAATATTAAATTTTAAAATTAAAGAGAGTCCAAACTCAAAACAATTAGGTTAATATTTCTATTTAGATATTTTTACTTTTACTTGAAAAAAAAAACTTAATAAATATTATAAAGATAATTTTATTTGTAGATTTGATTAAAAAGTAGTAATATTAACTTCATGTAATATTGTTTTGTCGATATTTATGATAATATTTTTAAATTATAATTTATAATTTAATTTAATAATTCAATATTATTTTTTTAAAAAATGGACTGGTCCAGCAAGCCTGTAGTCCACGTACTTATGGGTTGGGCCAGCCGTTTATTGGCCACACTCAAAATGGGCTAGCCCGTCCTGGACCGTAAAATATTGAAACTTGTATGAATTAATCCGGATGGGATGGACTAGCCTATATTGACAACTCTAAAATTGCTAAAGTTTATATATACATTGAGATATTAACATAAATATAAATGTATTGCTAGTTAAATTCAAACGTCTTAATATTATATAAATATATTTCTTTAATTTTTTATTCAAAAGATTTGATTCTTGTTGAAACTCTAGAGCTTTTCAAAAGTTTGGACAATTTCCACACTTATTATATTACACATAAGTTTAGTTTTCAATTTAATTATTTAAAGTGATAAAGATATAATCACTTTTAATTATTCCAAAGTTGAATTAAAGAACTTCATTAAGGTTTAATTAAAAGAAAGAGATACTTATCAATGTTCTTCATATCATTTTACTTTTATTTTTCTCTTCAACTTTTTCATTATAAGATCAACTTTTAATTTTATTCTAATCATATAAATTAAGATTTTTTGTTCTAATTTTTTGGAATAACCCATTTTTATTCTTCTAAAAGTTTTTACATTATGCTTTTTGAAGATAAGAATGTTGGGTTTGACAAAAATCAAAGTGAAAAAAAATATATATATTTTCTCCAAAAACATATATAACATGAAAAGTAGTGCTTATTTTTTTTTTTCACACAATGTTTGATATCCACAATAAAATTCAATCAATTCAGATACATATTCTGCAGGGCTCATTTTATTTTATTTTTCCATCAAGGGACAACGCTTACAATAATTTTTTTTTATGATTTTCTTATTACAAAAAAAATTAATAATTTTTATACAATAAAATAAAAGTTGAATTATTATTTTTAATTAAATTAACTATATTTTTCTAAAATATTTTTTTAAAGTCTTTTCCCTATTATGGATTCATGTAAAGAGAAAGGAGTAGAAACCAACTTTATTATAACACAATTTTTCTCTCTGACATTTGTTGATTTTACAGACCAAAAGCAAAAGTTATTATTTTCACCTTTGCCTTTTTCCTTTTTATTTGTTCAAAATTTCATGTTTTTTTTCTTTAATTTTTTATGTTGATTTTCTTACTTAATAGGAGTCTAAATAAGAAAGCTAGGACACAATAATTATGTTCTTGTAAGATTCTAAATGTAGTCCTTTATCTTTATAGGTTTTAGCAACTTTATTTGGGATTAAACAAGGCTTTTCTTGCAATAAAGAAATATTTAGGTCTTCTTTTAATATATATTTTTTTAAAAAAACCCTTTTAATATATATATATATATATATAACGATGAACACACAAAGTAAGGTGTAAATTAATGACACAAGGGAAAGATAAATAGCTATAATAGAGACGTGAAAAGATAGAAATATCCTTTACAACAATGAAGCAGGTATGCTGAAACAAGCCTTTTCTAATATAAGAGAAATATATTTATATATATACATACACCATAACTTTAAGTATTTTATTTAATTCTTAACGACATGATTTTTTTTATAACTCTACAAATACCATAGTATACTAGATATCTAAATAGTGAAAAGATAGAAAGAAAAATGACAAGGATAAAGGAAAAAAATTTCATCACATAATCATGATACATAAGGTGTTTAATTTATTATCCTTACATTTCTTGATTTCTAAACATAATACATTTATCAACACTTTCAATAAGTCTAATATCATCAACACTAATTTCATGATCACCATGGTCAATTGAGATGTTTAAATCCAAAGAAACACAATTAGGACTAATACTTTTCATTTCCTCATTGTCTAATCCATCACCAATAGGAGACACACCTCTTGATGACCTAGAACTAATAAAGCTCTCATGATCACAACTTAAAATGATAATTGCATCACTTAAACTCACCTCTTCACCACTTGAATTTGTAATTTTACCTCTTTCAATTGCCTTCTTGATCCCCCTTTGAGAACAATAGTCCATTTGTTCTACATCCTCTATGAAGAAAACGCGATGTGGATTTGAACACAATGCTTGTATGAATCTCTCAATGTAGCTACAACTTTGTTCATCTCGTGATCTTTTGTAATAATCTAACTTCATGGAAGAAAAACTACTCGAAGCAATCGAGATGAATCTTGAGTAAGAACCAAACACAACCCTAGCCAATTCCCTAGCAATTTTTTCTTTTGCTTGAACATCATGACCTTGGAAAAATAACCAAGTTTCTTCTTTGGCTTCACCATTTGATCTTTTTATCATTCTTGACCTACATTCCAATATTGTCCTTGAAATTTCTTTGATAGCCTCTTTTTGCCATGACACTTTCTCCTCTAATGCATTGGAAAGAATGTTCAAGTTTTCCAAATTGAACTCCTTAAACATTGAAATGTTGTATTCCATCTCCATGATTTGATCAATTGAGGAAGTGGAATTTGAAGAAAACGCGTTCCTAGGGTTGTCACTATCACTATGCTCAGGAATGTAGATTCTCAAACTTGGTTCGCGTGTAGTAGTATCATTTCCCCCTCTCCATGTTTGTTCTTCTTGATCAAGAAATGGTGAGTTGATTATTGAAGAAGGTGATGTTGAAGTAGGAAAGGTTAAACTTCTTTCAAATGTCTTGGTTTTTTTATGAGACGAGTTGCATATTGAATTCCACTTCTTCCAGAGTTGTTCAACTGAAACACCCTTCTGAACGAAAAACAAAAATATCAAGTCAAGTTTACAATGTGGGGTTTGGGGGGGGGGGGGTATAAGATAAATCAAGATTTGAATTTAGTTAAGTAATTAACCTGATTTTGATCATGATGAGTACTATCAAGTCTTTGCCTCTCCTCTTTAAGCCATGAAGGTAAACTTGATGTGGTCAATGTTGAAGATTCAATGTTAGAAGCATTGTTTTGTTGAAATCTTAATGCTTCTACTTTGAACTTAGAAGAACAATCACCACAACAAGTCAATTGATTCTCATGATCATCATCATCCACACTATCAAGAATCATCTCACTTTCACTTGCCTTGCTTCTAAGTTCAAGTTGTGTATCACTATATACAAAAACATTGAAAAATTTAACATGTTAGACAAAAACAATAGTCACTATTCAAAAACTAGAATTAGATATGAAATTCATCGCTGATCTGTCGCTAAATAAAATTAATGATGAATATTTGTTGATAATAGAAATTGTTTGTCACTAATTATTTTCATCTATAGTAACTACACCATGTAAAAACTTTATTTTTTTTAATTATTTTATAAACTTTACTTTATCATATTTTTAGGGAAATAAAGAGATGACCGACCATAATGAAAGTGGAGGAAAAAGATAAAAAGGAAAAAGTGAATGGTCAAACAACAAATTACCTAGAATGAGAAGAAGAAGAAGAATAAAGGTAAAAGAAGGATTAAGGAGTAATACTTTTGAGAAAAATTAATATAAATACTAAAGGGTAATTAATACTTTTTCTAGTTTCTACTTACTTTAGATTAAAAATAAAATAAAATCAAACAATCAAATTCAAAAATGATTCACCAAATAACAATCAAATTCAAGAAAAATAAGAATAAAGAAAGATTAAACTCATTTTAAATATAGTAATACAACGCTAATAGTCTTAAAGAATTTGTACATTGTGATGTCAATTTAATATGCTATAATATGTTATTATCTATTTTTCATATGTATTACCATTTCAGTCTCATTATAAATTCCATGAAAAAGTAGGAATAGAAAAAAGTTTATATCTAATTCTATTTATTAAAAATACATTATAAAAAAGTCTTATCATCCACATACATTAACAAATTTCATAATTAATTCCAGAATTCTATATTTTCAAAAGATTTGCATATCATATAAACGAACTTAACTTGAAAATCTATATATCGACAGTGCATAAAACTTAAACGGTTTTTATCTTACCTCTCAGAGTTGAGACTGAGGCCCAAACTTCCAGTAGGAACAGTAATAGGATGTAGGCCCCAAATGGATTCCAATGAATTATGACCACTTCTACATCTCATGTAAGTTTGAAATGTTGCAATTCCCACAAGCCAAAATTTTCCATTTTCACCAATAATACTACAAATCAATCTCCCAAGTTCCATGATTATATGTTCCACAGGACAATAATAGCCAAAATTATTATTATTATTAGCCCTATAATCAATAATCCACTTAAGGTCTCCCAAGTATAAAATAACCCCTTTGGTGACTAGACTTTTCACAAGACAAGTCAACTCTCCAATTCTTTGATCAACTTCAACTCTTGTGATATTAGCAAAAGTTGAAAGAGGAACACTTATGAGTTTAATTTCCTTCAAAGATTGATCAATAGTAAAACAATTGTCAACTTTATCCATCACTCCTTTAATAACACCTTCTAAGTTACCAATATATTCACCAACTATCACTATACTTTTTCTCCTTTTGTTCATTAGACTTTCCACTACACTCAGCACATCCTCATCTTTAACATGTAGAAAAGAATTAGGAGTACTACTACTTACTTTGTTGCAACTTGCTTTTACTATATGGTTGTTGTTGTTTTCTTTGAAGTTGCTTGAAGGAGAAGTAGTGTTACACATGAGTTCAACATTGGTTTTGACTTGAGTACTTGAAAAGCCAGCTTCTCTCATGACCCTACTCACACTAGGATCATCCAAGATAGAAATGATGAGTTGTTCAAGATCTATCTTCACACCTAAAATAGGTTGTTGTTGTTGTTGATGATGATGATGATGATGGTTTTCTATTATTGACCCTCTCCTTTGATGAGCTTGAGCACGCTTGAAGGCGGCTACAAGCGCGTTAGAGATAGAAGGATGTTGATGCTGACTTTGACTCTGACTCTGATTCTGATAGGGATTAACTAGTAGCATGGGGCTACTAGACGAAGATGATGAGGTAGGAAGGCGATTAAGGGCCACGTTGAAGCAAAGCTCAAGGGCTTTACAACGGAGTGGATGAGATTGAGTTTGAGTCTGAGACTGAAGGCAAGCTGATCTAAGCAAGCCAGAAGAAGAACCAAGTAAGGTGTTTGCTACATGGAGAGGTGTTACTTGGGCATGGCCGCGACGTTTAGCTAGAACAACAGCTTGTTTTACTATACTTGCTGCCTCTGATGTTAGAGCTTGTTGTACTGTGCAACCACCACTCCTCATCTTCAATTACTTAATCAAGAAATTAAGAAGTGAAAGTTTAACAAATTTTTGGAGCTAGGGTTAGTTAAGCTAAGGTGTAGACCCTTTGTGAAAGTCTTGGCTTCATGATCATCATGAGTACTAGAGAATTAAAAGTACTTTCATATATATATATAAATCTTTATAACTTGCTTGAGTTGTAATTTAATAAAGAGTAAACCCTAATTAAGCCCTAATTTTTATTTTTTTTTGGTATATGTTTGTTTGTAATATAGAGTAAGATTGTATTATATGGAATGACAAGTGTGAAAAAACATAAGGTTGGGGGTGGTGATATGATGGGGACATTTGCAAGTTTTTTTTTTTTAAATATATATATAAAAAGTATATATTTAATTTAATTTTATTTTGTATTTTGAAGTACTTGAGGGCTTGTTCTTTACTTGTAGATGAGGTAAAAAAATTTGGTTTTGAGTCCAAAAGTGATTTGTAGTGGAAAGTGGAATGCATGTGCTGACAAGGAGGAAGAATTGCACTATTACCAAAGGCAACTCAACTTTAGTTTATTGATCTCTTTTGTTATATACACATATTGTACCTTATTTTAAAGGAAGACTCAGCTAATTTATTCTTCGGTTAATTAGTTTATCAATATATAATGTGAGAGAAATATTAATAATATCTTTAAATTTAGTATAATTAATTATAAGTATTGTTTTCGAAATTATTAACAGATTTAAAAACATTCATGTATTCAACTAACTAAACTTAGATACACTTTTGATTCACCATATGACTTAATAATAAATCGAGAGAATTGTTGAAAATACCCTATATTTAGCGATAATTTAGGGGTGTAGTTCACTCATGTTGCAAGATCAAGAGTGTATATCAATTTAGTTATTCAAGCAAAAAAATGTTTTTAAGATTGTTTGTAGCTCGTGAATGAAACTAATAATTTGTGCCTAGATAGTTAAGAAATATTTTCAATAATATATATATATATATATATATGTGTGTGTGTGTAAACATCATGAATTCGGATGAACTCAAAAGCTTTTACTTTTAAAATTTGTATTTATATTAGAAAATTAAATAAAAATATGTATAAATATTTAATCGCGAACCAATGAGACAATAACGAGCTTGTGGGCCAAATTCACTTTTTATTGGCCCATGCCATGTTAGATTTGTGGTATCATTTTTCAGTGTGATATATTATATTATTATATATTATTTATATACATATATCATATAAAGAAGAGCAACTCCACTCCCTATCTACTTTATAAATCTTTGAAAAATCCAATGGAAAAAAAACATTTGTAATATTAAATTATTAAAGAATCATAGAAAATGTTAACTTGTGTTGTACACAATTAACTAGAGATCTCACTCACTTTTAATTCCTCTCAATCATCTTATATATGATTTTTAGTATTGGCAAAATAATATGTTGGGAACTACTCTCGGGGTATGCTTGATACGAAGGAAGATGTTTTTGTAATGTTTGATAAATAAAATAATAGATATTATTAATAAAATATTTATGTATGATTCAGATAAATACTATAAAGATGAAATAAGGAGTCGAAAGGCAAGGATAGAAGCTATGAGTGATGGGTGGGGGTAGTGCGAGCGGGGTGTCGGGAAGGGGGGGATAGGGTGTGTGCGTGTGGGGTGGGTGGGGGTGGGGGGCAAGCAGAGGCGGACCCACACCTAGAAATGGGTGATCATTTTTCAACTTCAAAAAAATCATGTGTATATATATTATATATGTATATCTATCTAGAGAAACTAACATAATTTAGCATATAATTAACAATAGACCCACGAGGAGTATATGAGTGTCCTTGTGTTGTTAACACAAGTTGAAATTATTAGTGAAACGAGGGTTCAAATCTAACAAAAATCTTTTTTTTTTATTTTAAGTCTAGCTTAGAGATCAGATTTGCGACAAGCGAGGGGTTTGGGTGGTGTGGATGAAAATACCACTCATAAAATTAATTTTTCTCTATTTCTAGCTAGTGAAGAAGTAAAGGAATATAAAATTTGTTAGATATATGGCCTATAGATATAGGGGTAAAGTCTAATATTTACTATATATACATATAGACTTAAGTTTTATGATGTTTAGTACGATTTCCGTCCACTTTTAATTGTTATAATTTTTTTTATAATTAAATTGAATTATTAAAATTTTGACTAACATTTTGCAATGTATTTTTCCATCATATTGATATGCAAAAAATTACAATTTATAGTATATTTCATATAGTTTATGAATATTTAAATTTTTTGTTTAAATTACCAATTAAATATAATTTTATTAAACTATGAAAATTAATCAAATTAACTTTCAAAAATTACAACGTAACAAATAAAGTGGTATATTCTTATAAAAATTGTAGTTTTCATTAAAAATATTGGATTCAAAATGTTGTAATCGTGCATTCATCTCTATATGATTGAAATAAAAAGTAGAAGAAAACAAAAACTTTGCTAGATATAGTAAATGGTCCATAATATAAAAATGAGTGAATATAATTTATCTTCTTTCAAGAAGAACCATAGCATGCTAGTCAATAAAGTTTATCTCCCACATCTTTGTTTTGCCTTAAAAGACATCACAAGATTGTTTTGATTGGAAGGAAGAGAGAGACCAACATTAATTCGGGTTCTGGTGATGACGAAACTGTTTCATCTTTAATTAAATAATTTGATTTAAGCTCTATATATAAAGAAAATATTATAGTTGAAAGAGTCATTTTCAAATGAATATTCCAATACGTAATTCAAACTTAATCGTAACTCTACGGACTACGATAAACTCTGAACATCGAACAAGAAATCAAAATAAAAAAGTAAAAAGAGAGCATTCTTTAGAAGCCATGAAAAGTAGTGTTTCAATCCCCCCTCCTCCCCCCCCCCCCCCCACACACACACACCACCCCCAAACCAAAAAAAATAAATTATCATACACAAACAAATATCACCCATACAAAAGGTTTCTAACCCCCCACCCCACCCCCAAGCTCACAATTGTTAAAAAGTTGTTTTAAAAGCTCACCCTAATTGTATATTACAAGCTATAATTAGGTGGACCACTATGAAGTATGTGAGCATATATATAAGGCAAAGATTAAGTTAATCTAGTATTTGGAGACCCCATTAGATATTTTTTTTCCCAATAAGACTATTTTGATCACTAAAAGAAGGTATAATAATCCATTTTTAACGATCGAATTTCACTTTAGTCGTAAATTTTTACCATCAAAACTTTCAATGATTGATTTTTTTAGTATTGATTAACTAGTATAACGCGATCAGGATAATCTCAACTCTCTTGAAGGTCGACAATCAGTTTGAACTTTTAATATAGCGAAATTTGCTTCCTTTTAATGAAATTATCAAATTTTCACAAAAATAATCAGCAAGATAAAAAATAAGATAAGTAATCAATCACATGTGTGAAGATTACTTATTGATTTAATTTTTTTTATACTGTCAATATAATATATATGAAGATTCATTATTGATTTAATTTCTTTTATACTTTCAATATAATATGTATGTATCAACTAATATTTGTCATGGCAATCAAGTTTCCAATATCATCATTCATGAGCTAATCACTTTTTTTTTATAATGCCTTTAACTTTCTAATTAATAACTTTAATTTTAGATCTTTCAACATCAAATCCTAAGTTTTTTCAGTAATGATTTATTTTTTTATTCCAAAAAGTTATAGAGGAGTCAAGTTGTCATAGAAGTAACTTGTTTGTTCTTTCTAAAATATTAAATAAATTGTTTTTCTTTTTGGTTAAAGTAATTAAAGCATAATTCTATGTAATAAAGCACTATTAAAAGCAAAATATTGTATTATCTACTCAAAAGAGCTACTCGTTTATATGCTTTTGAATTCCTTTTAAAGAAATTATTTATCAAATATTTTTGTTTTATTAAGTTATTCATGTTAATTATATTTTGAAAGTTCAAATTTGATTATTAGTATTCCAATAAGTTTAATTAAGCATATATTTTTAAATTGCTAAAATTAATAAGCAAAAGTGAGAATTTATTATTTGTATATTGACTAGGTACAAAATTTAAGGAAAAAAAACAACAAAACTCTTAAAATTTGTAATTTGTGCAACTTTATATAAATATCACATTAAAAACAAGAGTAAATTTCATATTTAAATTGAATTATATTTATTTAATATTTTAAAAAATAATTAAATATTAAAAATATATATATAAATTATTGTAATTTTTTTGAAAAGTTACTCTAATTTTGACATGACAACCTTCTTATAAAATGTTAAAAGTTGATGGATTACGTACTATACACACATAGCTTTTCCAAAAAAAGTATTGATTACTTTTAGGCCATTATTTTGTAATGACCAAATTTTATGTTTCAATGCACTTTGTCCAAAGAATATAATATCATGAGAAAATAAATGGCAAACATTTGCTTTATTATTATAATTTAAAAATTCCTCAATCATCTCTAGGGAATGTTCCCTAGCCCTTGCTAATTTTCTAATGCCTTTTGGCCCTCTTATGAATCGATATTGTAACAACAATAATATATTCAATATAATTTTTATTAATGATTGTCAAATTTATATAACCTTACTTTTATTTAAGGGTAGGTGGAGCCTTTTGTGGAACTCAAGGGAATGTTGTGATTCACTCTTTCCTAGGATTATGCTTCTTGTATGATGGAATATTACTTTGCTTTGAGAAAAATGAGACTCAATTTAAATACAACAATAGATTAGGAAAATTAGGTAAAATGATAAATATTTAGAGTATATTATGTAATATAATTATAGTTTTGATTATGTTGGGTATGTAACAAGAATTGATGGAAAATAGAGGGAAGGAGAGGAATTTGAAAAGTTTAGAACTTGAAATGTTGGGAACTTGAAAAGTCCTCTAATGCTTTAATAAAAAAGGCAATAGTCCCTCATCGGTAATGGAAATGAAAATAGGAGAGTTTAAATAAATAAACACTCCTATTAATTATTAAAAGGGTTGGAAAGAGGAACCCCCCTCGCGCCGTCGTCGTCGTCGCTCGCTTCGGCTTCGGCAAATGATCGAGAGATAATTTTTTGGACAAATTTATTTTAATTATTTATTTAATTAATTAAATGGCCAAAAATTATTTTCAATTAATCAGTTGATAACAGAAATTAACCGAAATGTTTTCAACTTTTTAGTTAACCCGACCCGACTCGGATCCGATTCCGTTATATTTAAAAAAATTCCCGCCACTGTTTTGAAAGTTCAGAACAGTCAATACCATTTGAAAGTTTGCAACCTTTCATTAATGGTCGTGTCAATCCTGAAAGGGTTGCAACCTTAACCGAAATGTTTCAACTTTTTAGTTAACCCGACCCGACTCGGATCCGCGCGTGTGACCCGTTTTAAATTCCATTATATTTAAAAAAATTCCCGCCACTGTTCTGAAAGGTTGCAACTTTCAGGAACAGTCAATACCATTTGAAAGTTTGCAACCTTTCATTAATGGTCGTGTCAATTCTGAAAGGGTTGCAACCTTTCAGAATATATTATTCTTGCCTATAAATACCATTCAGCCTTCAGAATATTTACTAACGAATTTTTTGATCTTCCTTCTTCTTAAAAAACACATTTTTCTTTGTGTACTTTCCTGCTGTGGATTGATTCGCTGACAGTAGAGTTTTTGGTATCTATACTCTACTGATTAAGATCATTTTACCCTGGGAGGTTATATTCCAAATCAAACCTCGGATACTAGAGGGGAATAATTTCCTTAAGGGGACACTGTGAATTCAGTGGACTTGATTTTCTTCTTAAATTATCAAAAAGAGTATTCAAGATTCTAGTAAGTTTTACAGATTAAATTATTTTTTACAAATAAAATTCTGTTCATCTTATTTATTACAACCAGTAATTTGTGATTTTCTTAAACACAGATTGGCAACAGATTATTTTTAATACTTTCATAAAACTTTATATTCGATTTCCTAATGATATATAAATTTAATATTTGAATAATTCGATCCCTAATTGTATGAATTCGAAATGTATATAGTTCGATTCTTGATTGTATAAATTCAAAATTTGTATATGCTTACCTTAGATATTTGTATACGATTTATAAAAAGATCATAATAAATGACCTTGTTTATATATTGACATTCGAAATAAACAAACGGAGTTCTGAAAAAATCCCTAAATGTATAATACAAAATTTGTATATATTTACCTTGTTTAGATATTCACAAATGAAATTTACAAACCCCAACATCCATTTATACATATATCTGCAAGCGAAATATACAAACAGACAAGTGAAATATACAAATCGCAAATCGCCATAGGAAACAAAACTATGGCTATAGTCCGAAACTATCAAAACTATAGCTATATAGCCTTATTGTGTCTATTATCTTTGTTATTTTTAAAATTTTCTCTAATATATTTGGTATAATTTTATATGTGGAATCAAAAAAAGATAAGATGCGTGCAGATCTTACTTCAATATTTTAAATGAAAGATAGTTTTTTTTTTTTTGATAGATCAAACGATAGATCCTAAACTCAAAAAAAATATTCTGACTTTTTCCGCAACGATAACTACTTGTTATTCCGATTACTTCATCCAGGCTCGAGTTTAGATTTATTGGTAAGGAATGCCCAGATTCATCATAGTATGAATAGCTGGGCCTTGTTGGGCTTAGCCTCATTGGAGTTTTCAAATGCTGGCCCAAATATGAGTTCTAGGCCCAATAAGATGACCTTGTAGAAGAACTTCTAATCCAGTTAAGTCCCTTAGTTGGTTTAGGAGCCCAAATAGAAGACTAGAGTAGGGGAATTTATATGGAAAATTTACATAAATTCCACTAGTTTAAGAGTTAATTATTTAAATATACTTTAGTTTTCAATATTACAAATCTTATCAGATTTTGGTGACGTCAGATACATTCATGTACGTTTTAAGCACGTGTATCTCGGGATATACATGATCAAAATTAGGTGTATTTTTTATGCATTGTATCCTAGTGAATTCGAATGCATATGGGTACATAACAAATCTCGCTCGTCACTCTCCTATGTAAGGTATCCGAGGTACATGTGAAACATACCAGATTCATACAAATATATTATCTAGTATGTATCTGTGATCCGCACGTATCTGAGATACATCATAAATCTCGCTCACACCCTTCCTATCGCTCTTCTCTCTCCTTGTTTTAGTGCACCTGTAGCAAAAATACATATATGTATATGTATCTTTCTTGATATATGACAAAATTCTTTTAATTAGATCTTGATCTTTAGTAAAGTTAATCAAGAAAACCTGAATCAAACCGATTAATGTATAATCATATTGTATATGTTCTTTTTTTCAAATTTATTACAAGCATAATCACTAACCAATTAATTTAATTATATTCAAAAACAAACATTTTTTTATTCATTTGGAGGGGGGGGGGGGGGCAGATAATATTAATTTGTGGGCTGATATAGACCTTTGTCTATATTAAAGTACAAAGTATCTGATCAATGAGTGTCACTATCAATTTCACTTTTAATTATAGCTTTCAAAAATTGAAGTAATAATTTCAAGAAATTGTTTTATCTTTATGACCTAATCTTTTTAGTTCATATTAATTCCCAAAAAATAAATACTTATAAGATATTTTGGGTCCCATATAAAAACACACTATATACACAATTCTAGTCAAGGAGAAATCTTTGAAATAACAAATTTGATTTTCATATCATTTCATATCTATTACTATTTTAAAAGTTAAGACATGTGTATGACAATCAAACATATTTTTGAGATTATTCATTCAGGATATGATAATTATTTGGAGATTTAATTGAATTTGAAATCTTATCGAGAAGTCAATCTCAGGTTAAACATTTCTTACAAAAGTCATTTCATATTCAAGGATCATATATATCCTAAAATGCCTGCTTAGTGACTAATAGTATTTATTATTTCATCACAATCTTTTATTGTCGTCTTCGTGAGAAAGTGAAAATTAAAATTGAATAATTCATATCGGTGTTGCACAATCTACTTCGAGGGTAACACACTCTGTACTTCTTAGAAAAGATCGTGTCGATTTTTAAATTTAAAACATAAAATATTTGATTAAAAAGAATTATAGTTATTACTCTATCACAATTTTTTATGGTGTCCATATTAAATCCAAACATGTGTCTTCTCTAAACAATAAACTATATGATTAAGATATTTGATTAATTCAATAATCTTTATAGATACTTAAAAGAGTCTTCCAACATCTAGTGAAATAGACAATTATGATCAAATTATTATTATTATTTATAGATATTTAGTATCTTTTTAGAATATTAATTAAGTTACACTTAGGAACATAAGCAATTGTTAAGATTTTTCTTCACAAAATACTATTAGCAAAATGTCAATAGATAGGTTATCCAATTTCTAGTTTTTTAATAGTTTAGTATCTTATTAATTATTGATTTCACACTCGATATTCGAATATAATTTTACATTTTATGGTTTAATTAATTCAAATTTTTAAAGAAAAAAAGTCTAATACAATAATAATCCAATCACTTGCACATTTTTGTGTGCAATATTCTCCAAAAGGATTTGTAAAACTTTTTATATGCAATTTTTCTAAAACTTTTTCAAACCTTTGATCAATATAAAACTTTTTTCACAAACCTAATATATAATCTTCCTTTCGAACTAAATTTTGTGTGACGCGTCAATAAAAAGAGCAATATCACACCGTCTCATCTCGTCGAATCATTGCTTATGATGTCAGTTATTGAACGACTAAGCGATCAAGTCAAAATATTTTTAATATGGTGTAATATTATTCGTAAACTAAATCAACATTTTTTTTTTCTCTAAATGGACTCACACCAACAAGATTATCCCTATACCTTTGTATTATACGTAGCTTTTTCCATTTTTTTCAAACTATTTACACACTCTTTGACAAATAATAATAATATATATAAGAGGTCTACTCAAAAGGATATGGTTCACTTTTTTTAATTATTATTATTGAATTTTGTTGTTATATATCCTTAGTCTATAATGAATAGAATTAATTTTTTTTCTATACATTAATACCACTTATTAGTTGGTCACTTTATCTAATAAACAAAAAGAAGAAATACAAGAAAATAACTAAATTAATACAAAATGGATTTTGAAATATCTACCTTATGAATTTAATTTTACAAAACGTTTCATCCATTAAATAACTTAGAGATTTTCTTTGGCAAGAAGAGACTTATTATAAAACCTATTTTCCATATGCTTTTTTTTTTAATTTCCAAAGTAGCGTTCGATAGATATATATATTTATATCGTCGCGTATAATATTACGTGTGGTGGGACACTAAAATATTTTTCTTGTTGAGCAAAAATCCAAAGATGATGAATCACCACAAGTGTATTATAAAAGGCTTTACAAAAGTCTTTGTCAAAATTACACGAATGGACAATTATGATTTGTGTTTATAAACATTTGGATTTTCTTGTCTAGAGACTAATTTTGACTTAGATCCAATGTGACATAAAATATATATACATGTGTGAAATTTTACGACTTAGATCAGTAATGCTTGTATTAGGTATATGTAATAAGGTTTGTATTTTTAACTTTCGTTACTAATATATATACGGAATTATGATTTATAATTAATATTTCGTTACGGACCAATGAACATTATGAGTTTAAGATAAATATATATTTTTTTCTTTTTTCTTTTTGAATTAAAAGTCAACTAATTACAACCTTCATAAATTTAATGAGTCAGATTTTCAAGACGTATTGCAGTATTTAATCAAATGGTAGAGTCAGATTTTTATGAATGCTCCTAGATAGATCGATGATTATATTTTTGTATATTTTCGAGGTCAGACAAAATCACTTAGATATAATATTACTACTAATACTTGAGAGAAACAATCCATGTGAGAGGATATTATTCGAATGAATCCATAAAAGATTGAATTCAGACCAACGATATCTAAATATATTTCGTGTTTGACAGCATTTTATGGAGGAATTTTCTTTATTATCCTTACAATAGATCTAATTAAAACATAAAAATTTAGATTTTTTTTTTTGAAAAAAAATATTTTTTTATAAATAAAAATAAAAAGTGAATTATCATAGCGTGAATGAAGGAGGAATGGGACTAGTGATTAGTCGGTAAGGCATAATTGTGACATCTCACATCTTACAAACAATACATAGCCAACAGAGTGAAGTGATTTGGTAGAAAGAAAATTAAGGTCCCTTTTCTCAATGCAAAAAAATAAATAAATAATTTTTACGTGATATATTTAAAATTACGAGATTAGATACGTGTAATATATCTTTATGTTAAAACTAAAATATTAAGAATTTTTTTTTTTACTTTCTTAATCTTTTTTGTGTCAAATCAAAATATGACGAAAACATCGGTATAGAAAGAATAATTATTTATTACAAGACTTGTAAATTAAAACCAGACAAGTAAAAATAAAGGAAAACTATCTTTTTAGACGTACATATTTCATATCTCATGTATTAGTTTTATCTAATATACTTTTAAGTAATTACGTATTTTACCATCGATTAAGAATTTATTTCCATATATTGAGGAGTATACATGTAGATAAATGTGTTCTTACTATCAGACGAGAGAGAAACGAGTAAGATGAAGAGGGAGGCGATCGAGATTGTCACGCATCCCAGATACACGCGATACACGTTAGATACATGTATATGATGTCAGATACTTAGTAAAAGGGATGGGTGAGATAGAAGGGAGACGAGCGAGTATAAAATACCTAATTATTTGTTATATATCTCTTATACATCCGAATCTACGTAGACACAATATATTTTGAATAAATTATATCTAATTTTGACTTTATATATTCTGAAATACATGTATCTAAACATATTTTAAACACACTAAAATTTTATAAAAATCATAATATTACATTATATTTCGAAATAATTAACTTCTAAGCTAATGAAATTTTTTAAAAATTTCCAAAAATAAAAGGAGGGAGTAAAAAAAACAATATCAATCAATCAAAGGAAAAGGAAAGAAGAGAAAAGCACAATGATTGCAAACTCAGTTTGTGATTACATTTGATTTGAAGTTTATAGAGTTTTTGGCTTTAGGTTTAGGTTCACATTTTCCAATTTGATTTAACACATTGCAGCCTTACTTTGTCGGATCAATCTTATTTCTATTCCACTTATTATTACCTTCCTTGTCATTTCCGTTCGATATTCGATATCTGTATTATAATTATATCGAGTCTATACTAAACAAGATTCATATTTCCTTATTTTTATGATTCGATTGTATTATAAGTTGTTAGTTTTTTGTTCGTAGAGAGAAGTCTTGGAAAATATTTTTGAACTATTGAAAGTATTAAACACGTCATTCTACTTGATTAGGTAAGCTTAGACACATTCTCGATATGTTAAATGACATAGCAAGTGGTTTAAAACTCTTGTAGAAGTACGACATTTTTAATAAAAAACGAGGAAAATGTTGAAAATATTTTTAAACATGACGAGAATTTAGGGGTGTATTTTAATAATTTTACAAGATCGAGAGTTAATTAAGTTCAGTTAGTGAAGTAAAGAGATATATTTTTAAGGTTATAACAGTTTGGAGATGAAATTAATAATTCATGTCACGTTTAATGGTGTTCTCAATACTTTTCTTTTTTCTTATTGTTGTACTATTTTATATTGTTCAAATTATTACTTATTTTCATTTTGTTAAAATAAACAAGTAAATTGTAATTTCTATTTTTGATATACATGTTGAATAAAATAAAATAAGAGGAATATATATTGTTGTTATATTTCTTAATTATTTAAACTATTGAATTTCTATTTTTATTGGTTTTGATACGAACTACTTGATCTGATAATCTATTAAAAATAATTTTCTTATTTTCACAAGAAACAAATAACATTGCATACTCACCAGCATCCTCAGAAACCACTTATATATCCGCTCTATATATATGTTATCGTTATTGTTATTTTCTTGTAAGATCCATTCACGATTAAATCATTCATCGTTACCCTTTGTGTTATATATAACGTTTTAATCAGCGAATATAATTATTTTTAACGCGCGAATATATGTATAACTTCTCCTCACTTATGTTATACACATCTCATAATTTGAGCCTACTAAGTTTGAGTAGGCCTTTATTTGTGGCCCAATAGAAATAAGGGTCTTGTTTTCTTGAGCCAAATTTTCAAATATAGTTTTTATAATCAAATTATTGATCGATCGATTAAAAATAAATAATTAATAACATATATATGTAGCAAGAGGCTATAATAACATTTTTTTTAAAAAAAATCTTATTATAATCTTATATCAAACGTCAAAACTTAGATGAGGACACACTCATCAACTTCAAGAGAGAATGTGCTTGATGCGAGCGAGGTAGAAGCGAGACTAGAGGACAATATATTAAATAGTTAAATAGTAATATATTATCAACTTTTTTTTATAAATTTACAAATATTAATGGCCCCTTAAAAATTAATTCTTTTTTAATTTACACGTGAATCACATGTCAGGTATATCATCAATCAAAAGAATATATAGCAATTATCATACAAATATAAGATTAATATCTTACTTACTATTTACACAAACAAATTATTATTAGTTAACAAAATAGGTTAAAGACAAGATCATTACATCAATGCATCAAATCAATTTTTGCCTTTCAAAATGCCTAATGATATATTATACAATATAAAATTGACTATATTCATATGAAACAATTAACTAGTGAAATATTATTATACAATAAAAAATTGACTATAGCCATAACGAACAATTAGTTAACGAGTATACGTACGCCCCATCCTGTATATACAAATTAAAATGGTCCAAAGGGGTATAAATGATTATTTGAAATAACTTTAGATGGGGCAAAAGGACTAAAAACAGATGTATAAACAGTATAATAACAGTATATTACTTTTTGGAAAACAATATTTAAATAATTGAAGGGACAGAATGTATGTAGTAAGTACAAAATAAGTAGTAACATATAATATATTAAATAAACATTTAAAATGAGAAACTAAATCTCTTAAATTATACTGGTTAGCCAGTAACTGAAAACAGTATTAGCACTTCACAAATGAAAACAAAACAAGTTTTCAAACTGTATACATAAAAGTGACCGAGTCGATTTGATCAATTGATCTACATATTAAATAAGAAATATCAGGTTTAAAATTTTGTTTTTACTTATTCAATCAAAATCGTTATATAGAATTTATGTGATGTTATTTACTTTTTAAGAGTGTAACTCCGTTTCTAATCAAAGATAACAATTTTGAGCACTAGATATAAAAAAGTCTTTATTAAAAAGAGATTTTTCAAAAATGAATCTTATATTACACGAAATATAAATTGATCGAATCCTAATAATTATGAGACACATTTACCCTTATAAGTTTAAACTAACAACCTTTTTTTTTTCCTTCTTTCTATTATTATTATTGTTCTTATTATCGTTATGATTTATTAGGTGACTTCTTTTTATTACTTAAAATAAAATCTTTATTCGATTAAAAATATTTTTATCTTACTCATTTATATATGAGATAACTTGTTTTATCACTACGATATAAAAATAAAATAAATAATATTAAAATTGTCTAATACTTTTGTTCAAACACTGAATAAAATAATTTGATATTTTATTTTTGAAATTACTCCACCTTATACGTTACATCAAACAATTTATAAAGACTCCACAATCAAAAAGTTATAAGTAATAATGAATTGGGAAGAGGGACTAACAAAAAGTTTAAGAAATTGATAGAATTTAAAAAATTAATTTACTCATTAATTTTACCTTTTTCAAAAATATTAAATATCTAAAAAAAAAATTCACTTGTTTCAATTTATATGATATTTTTTATTTTTTTGAAAAGTCAAATAATTTAAGTTTGATAAAAAATTCGTGCATTAAATCTCCAATTTTTTAAAGATGAAATTTATATATTTGCTAACTGTGTTGTATAAGTCACAATAATTGATAAAAAATCATAAAAAAATTTAAAAAAATATAAAAACTTACTGTAAAAAATAAACTTATTTAAATCACAAAATCTTGAAAGTATCACATAAAATGAAACTCGGACGGAGAGACTATTATCTTTTTCTTGATACGTCAAAAAGAAGTAAAATAAAAAGTCAAAATTAAATTCTTCTTTTAAAAAAAATGGTAAAATAATACTTTGAACATGGGGCCTATAAATACTCTCTATTTTTCTCCTAATCATAAAACAAAACAAAAAAAACTTAGCTTTTGTTCTGTTCTCTTTCATTCCCAAAATTCTTCTTCTTTGGTTAAACTTCCTTTTAGTCTAATCAAATCATTATTCACAAATATACACAATATATACAAAAAATATACATCTAGAAAAAAGAGAAAAAAAGACCAAAAATGGAAGAAGAAAGAAGATCAAAGTTTAAGAGAATTTGTGTTTTTTGTGGAAGTAGTTCTGGAAATAAACCTACTTATCAAGAAGCTGCTACTGAATTAGGAAAACAACTGGTAAACAAAAAAAAAATCCAATTTTTATTTATTATATTATTCATTTTTTGGTTTCAAGAATCATAAAGTTTTGTGCTTTTTTAGTTTTTATGGATAAAAAATATGTTTTTTTAGTAATGTTAGTTGAAATTAGGAACCCCATTTTGAGTTTTTGTTCATTTTTTGTTTTTCAAGAATCATAATGTTTTGTGCTTTTTATTGATAAAAATCTGTTCTTTTTAGTAATGTAAGCTGAAAAATGGTTGAATTTAGGAACCCCATTTTGAGTTTTTGAGTTTTTGTTCATTCTCTGGTTTTCAAGAATCATAAAGTTTTGTACTTTTTATTGATAAAAATCTGTTCTTTTTAGTAATGTTAGTTGAAATTAGGAACCCCATTGTGAGTTTTTTGAGTTTTTGTTCATTCTCTGGTTTTCAAGAATCATAAAGTTCTGTGCCTTTTATGGATAAAAATCTGTTCTTTTTAGTAATGTAAGCTGAAAAATGGTTGAAATCAAGAACCCCATTTTTGAGTTTTGAGTGTCTGTTTATATTGTATTCCATTTTTTAAATGATTCCAACATGTTTTTTTTGTTGTCATTTTCAAGAAAAAGAAAGTTTTGTGCTTTTCTTCAAAAAGTTCTGTTCTTTTTGGATACTATCATCAAATCATTAAATGTAAGTTGAAAAATGGTTGAAATCAGGAAACCCCATTTTGGAGTTTCCAACATGGGGTTTTTCTATTCTCACATTTCTTTCTTAAAAAACAGAACTTTTTAATGTAGGGTTTTATCTTTTGTTTGGCATGACTGAGAGATTAAAAAAAAATGGTGTGGTTAGCTGTTACATATCTGTCATTTGAGCAGCCTTCTTGCATGATCTTAGTTTATGGGGTCACTATAAAAAAATGGCTTTCATTAGAAGCCAAATATGCCACTTTGATATCATGACCCCCTTTCTCTTTTAGATGTTGTTTTTTTTGGTGTCATGAAATATGTTTTTGATGTAAAAAGTATGCATGTGGGATTTAAACATATACTAGTAGTAATACTTTTGTCCATATGTTAAGCTAATCTTGATTTTCATGCTTGTTTTCTTGATTGTGTGTGTGTGAATTTTGAGTTGGTATAGTAAATTTTTTCCTTTGCTATTTTTGTTATGTTTGAAATTTGTATGTGTATACTCTATCCTCTTCAGACTCCGCTCTGTACGACTACTTTGGTGCGTTGTTGTATATGGTAAAGTTACCCTTTTTTGCTTGCGTTTCTATTTTCCTCAGACTCCACTTTGTGCGACTATGTTTGTCTATTGTTGTTTATAGTTTAAAAAAAAGATTGAAGTGATGATGGGGTGTAATGTTTCTTGATTTATTGGTTTTTGTGTTGAAGGTGGAAAAAGGGATTGATTTGGTGTATGGAGGAGGAAGTGTGGGACTAATGGGACTTGTTTCTCAGGCTGTTCATGATGGTGGGCGCCATGTTCTTGGGTAATTAATCCCCTATCCTCTTTTCTATACATAATATATACATACAATATACTATTTATACACACACTTCTCTCTCTTTATATATAGAACACTTTATCTCACTATAACACAAACATAGATAAGACAACACACATAGGAAAAAGGTTTTGATGTTGAGGTCTTCAAAGACATCCATCATTTAAACCTCATAATTTTGGTCTATCTTTTGATTCGGGTGGATGCTTTGTGTACCAGACTAGCTCCTTTTTTCGTTCTAGCTAATGGGGTTGGTGAAAAATAACATGTTTTCCTCTTGCTTTATTTTCTTCTCCGTTTTATATGTGATATAGTTTGGATATTGACACAGTATTTATGAAAAAGATCAAGACTTTTTAACATCATATGTGTAGAGCTATAAAGTTTTACTTATGAGTGAAGTATAATCATATCGTGTCATTCTTTTCGGAACAGACTGACAAAGAAATAGTGTTGAACAAGATGGAACAAAGGCAATGATGTTTAGTTAGTTTTTAGACTATAGACCATGCAAAAGGCAGACATCATTGGATCAAATGTTGGTTTTCTTGATAATTAATGTTTGGTGTTTGTCATATATTGAAGAAACAAAAACTAATCCTTTTGTTACACTTATAGTGAACAGCTTCTTAACATGTGAAAACTGAAAAAAAGTACTCTGTAAATCTTTTATAGTAACAAGAAATCCTATAAAAGTGTCTTTTGTGGTATGGCCTTGAAATCCATTTTGGTTTGTGGGAATGTGTGTCACAAAGGCAAAAAGGAAGTGTATAAAGTTAGAAGCCTTTTTAGGGCACTGATTGATGCATTTTCCAAATCTTGATAAAAAGGGACATTACACCTGTGTTACTCGGACTTTCCAAAAATGATTATCACACGTCCAACGTTAGATCATGTGAAATGATATCTGTCTGTATCTTTGAAAAGTTCGAACAGTATTGTCTCATAGTAAATATGTGTCAAGAAATAGTTTCTTTGATAACTTTGTGCCTCATTTCTTAACCCCACATTCATGTTGATGTTACATGATCATCATCTAGCGGTATTTTTGAAAAGTTCGAGCAACATTGTCTCATAGTAAATATGTGCCAAATAATTGTTATCTTGACAACTTTGTGCCTCATTTCTTAACCCCACATTTATGTTCCTCGGATATCCAAAAATGTACTACTTTTAAAGGATCTGATATGCATCCGTCAATACCTTTTTAATGTTCGAGCAACATTGTCCCATAATAAACAATAGTTTTCTTGATTTTCGCCTCATTTTTTAACCTCATTTATGATGCTCGGATTTTTCAAAAAAAATGTTACTCCATGTTCTACTTTTGGAAGATCTGACATGCATCGATCTGATATTTTTGAGAAGTTCAAGCAACATTGTTCCACATGAGTAATTATGTGCAATATATATATATATATATATATATATTCTTATAATGTTATTAATCTATGTTTATATTTATGTGTTCTTTTTTTGGAATTTGCAGAGTAATTCCAAGGACTCTAATGCCTAGAGAGGTAATAAATACTTATACTAAACATGAAAAAATCATAGTGTAAAAATCTCATTTATTTTTTATGTTTTGCTAATTTATATACTTATGAGACATGTTTTATATACTTAACAATGTTGTTCGGACTCTTAAAGAATGTTGTTGCACCTGTGTCGGATTTCTCATTGCTTATAGATAACGGGCGAAACAATCGGAGAAGTAAAAGCAGTGTCTGGAATGCATCAAAGAAAGGCTGAAATGGCAAGGCAAGCTGATGCTTTCATTGCCCTTCCTGGTATAATATTGCTCGAACTCTTCAAAAATATCACGTGTATCGGATCCATTACACGTTAACGTTTACTTTTTTCGGAATTTTTTCAGGTGGTTATGGTACCCTTGAAGAACTTCTTGAAGTCATTACATGGGCTCAACTTGGAATCCACCGTAAACCTGTGAGAAAAATCTGTCCTTTATATTATACTTAGCCATAAAATGTGCAAATCGTCGCGCTTTGTCATCAGAATTGGATTCAGGATTTTAATTCTCGTTATGAGTTCAGGATATAACCTATCTACCTACTACCTTCACAAAGTAACGTACAAACTAGTTATCATCTCTCCAGACCTTACTGATGAGACTACACTATATTGACATAGTTAAGTAACACTGAGTGTCATGCATACGTCACGACGCAAAAAAAAAAACATACTTAGGTAAGAGTATGAAAAAATTAACAATAGAATGATGGAATGTTTTAACTCAAAAGTTCTTTACAAATAAATTTCAAAAGTAATGAAGAAATTTGGTGAAAATTTGCTTTCTAAAGGTGGTCATACCATGAAAATTTATCCCTTTTGACTAAAATTATTCTCCATGCAATCATTCTCCAAAAGAAAAAAAAAATTCGACGCTATCGTATTATTTATTGTTGATATTGTTCTATTCTTCGTTTCGATATTTTCATTTTTCAAATTCTGTACTTGCAACAAAGGTCTTTCAGAAGAAAAAAATTCTACCTCTATAAAGATAGGATGAAAATTCGGACAAATCATTCTTCTCAGACTAGATATGTGTGAATATACTGAATATGTCGTTGTTGTGGTGATTATATACAAACATTTCAAACTTTCAAGATTTTCAAACTCCTATGCCTTATTTTTAACTCAACTTGAGAATTGAAAATATGGATCTTGACATGTTGTGTCACCATGTTTCTCAACATACCATCTTTTCACATTCTCAAGTACTTATAATAAAAATAAATATATTATTATTATTATTATTATTATTATTATTTGTGAGATTTTATTTTTTTTCTTTTCAAAGTCAACAATATTTAATCAAAATTAAAAAGTAGGTTAAGGAAGTATCAAATCACATGGTCCTTAAAATTTGGTTCACATGGAAAGATAAAACTTATGTCATGTGAGTTCTAATCTCTATTAATCGTTAATCATGCTTTATTATGACAATATTATTAAAATAACAATAATAAAAAAAAGGGAAATCTTAGTCAAATGAAAGGTTATTTAAGGCTTTGATAATTATAAATACTATCTACATACTATTCTATAAAATATTAAAAATATTTTTGATCGAACTGTCAAAATAATTATGATAGAGTTATTATTCGAAGTTAACTCAATCGATAAAAGTCTAGAAATCTTTTCACTAATTAAAAGAGTGTATTCATCGTCAAATATGTTTAAGATTAACAACAGATTTAACTGTTTATCTATAAAATTTATCTGTCGTTTATTTTTATTTAAGTAGTGTTTGTGTCTAGCTTCATAAGTTTTTTAAGTTATAAGTCAAACGTCCACTCGTCGAAATTTTAATTTTTTGAGCTTTGATTTAAATTATTGAGTTCTGTCAAACTCGTAACGCAGGTTGGGCTATTGAATGTGGAGGGATACTATAATTCTTTATTGAGTTTTCTTGATAAGGCAATGGATGAAGGCTTTATTTCACCAATAGCTCGTAAAATTATTGTGTCTGCTCAAACAGCTCAACAATTAGTTAAACAACTTGAGGTAATTTAATTTAATTTAATTAATTAAACACTATGTTTTATTAATAATTATATATATATATATATATATATATATATATATATATATATATATATTAAAGTGTCATATAATCTTATTTAGAAATCACTAAAATTAAAGTTTTTTAACATATTGATTTATAGATATATAAATATCTTGGAATTATTTAATAATTTTTTCTAACATTTTTTTGAATTTTAACCTATGATCAACTTTTATTTTTAGCTTTTAAGGAAGAATATTTAATTTTTTTTTTGGTTAATTCACAGGAACATATTCCAGAGACTGATGAAATTACATCAAATTTGATATGGGATGAAGAAATTCAAAGATTTAATTACACTACTTAATTAAATAAAATATGTTTTTATTTTGGGAACTTTGGTATATAAATATAATATTATATTATATTATATAGTATATATATATAGTGATGTTGCTAAGGGTTTTTGTTGGAAGAAAAATGTTTTTATTTTTGTGGGGGTTGATGGCTTAAAATTGCAACATACATATTTTGGAAGGGAAAAAAAAAGGAAATATGAAGAAAATATATGTTTAATTTTCTTATTTTTTTTTGTTTTTGTAGATTTTATAATAGGGTTTAGTTTATGTTTTTTGTGTATGTTTATTATTAGTGTGTCCCTTTATGGAGAGGCAATTTATTTGCCTTAAATGTATCATGTTAACATGATTTTATATTTTATATAAATATATAATTATAAAAGAAAGAAAATACATGTGATTTTTTTTTGTTTTTTTATTATATTCGTATTGAGGTATAACGAAATCTTGATTCATATTCACGTAAAAGGATGACTTTTATTTATGGAGATTTAAACTCGAGATTTTCTGGCAAAGATTGAATGAGTAATTACTGACTATTCTACTATAGATCTTGTTGGTGCATAATTTTGTAATCATGTGTTCCGCGTTAGGGTGTGATATCATTTTTGGAATAAAGCAATATCAAACGTTAACCATGAAATATGTTTTTGATTTGTTATTCGGTGTTTGACATCACTGTTAGTGGCGAACCTAACATTTTCATCAGGAAATTCAAAGTTTGAAAAAATAGACACGCGTACTAGTCAAAGATGATTCAACATCTACTACATATGTATAAAAAAATATTTTAATCATATATGAATAGTATAATTTTTCGCCGAAAGGGGTTTGGATGACCCTCCGATCATAAGGTGGTTCCATCGGGGTCATGATGAAATCAAGATTTACATTGAAAAGTATCACATTGAATAGTAAAATGCTTCTTAGCAAAGACGATTCCATACATAATGGAAACTGAACTCGAGATTTTTCGTTAAGATTAAATGAGTACTTATTATTCCACCGCAACTTTCGTTATCGCGAAAATAGGTAATCATTGTCATTTTTTTAAATGAATGAAGCAACATCAACCATTAAATCTGTTGAAATTGCCAAACTTGTTGGGCCTTAGACCCGTTAATTATGAGATAATGGGCCCATATATTGGGCTTTAGATAGTGACAGTTTAACTGCCAGTCCAACGGATAGAAAGGTGGGCCTGGCCCATTACACACGTCTTGTGCTAATCAAGATTGTAATATTCAATTATTGTACTATATTGCTAATGATTAATGATTAATAATTTATGCTATAGTACTTTGTTTGTCTTATTATTAAGATCATTATTGTTAATTATAAGGGACAAAGGACAAATATACCCTTAAAACTATCGTAAATGATATGCAGATATCCTCCGTCAAACTATTGGAACATTGATGCATCTGTCGTCTAAAAACTAGAGTATATATGCCGTTCACTCTAATGAAAGACTAAATAGGGACAACAGTGCAATCTTATTTGTTGATCTGATATATAATAAATGTCGGATCGACGAATAAGATTATGACACGTGTATGTTCATTAGTATAAAAGGTATATATGCTCTAGTTTTTCGACAATAGGGGTACCAATATCCCAAAAGTACGACGAAGGATATCTAATAATGTTAGAAGGAAATAGGAATAAGAACTAAATAGTGATCAATATTTTTAATTTTTTTAAAAAAAGTCAATATACAATCATTATCTTTTTTCTTAAAAGAAACATATATGATCCATCTTTTTAAAATAAAAATAAAAATAAAATAGGCATTATTTGGATTCTTGATTCCATTCTTATCAAAGGAGAAAATAACTTATAAAAGACCTTGTAATATTATATTCTTTGTTGGGGACTTTGGAGGCACAATTCAAAATTAATTGATTGTTCTTCTATAACTAAATCATTGTATTCCATGTTATGTTGCATTTTTTAAAAACTAAAATAAAAAAATATGTAATTATATATATATATATATATATATATATATATATATATATATATTATATAATTTTTTTGTTGCTTAAAAGAATTTAGGAGAAAATTTTTTAGTTTTTGAAAAGGGTTATTGATATTTATGTCAATCGATCATTGCAAAAAAAATATTAATCATATCATTTCTCCATTTCTTTGATTGTCTGTTTTTTATTAATCAAGAACATTCTGGATATTAGCTCTTCGATACATTAGGATCCATTAGAATATAGACTAACATGATACGCAAAATTTAATTTTTTATTTATTTTAAGAGTCCTCCAATTTGTATTCACATGATTAATATACACAATGTTGAGACAAATCTAATTTTTAATATATTTTTAAACTTTAGTTTTGTCATGGCTTTAGAATTATGTAGTAGGTGTTGTCCCCAAAATTGTCTAACATTTATAATTGATCCATAAATAAGCTCCAAAATATTTTAAGTGTATATAAATGGAAGCAAACAATTTTGTCTCTTTTTCCTTGAGCAAATCTACAAAAACTAATATTTTTATTAAATATTAAATATTAATAATGAAACTCTTCTTGATCTCATCATATTTTAGATACTTAATTTTCATAATCAATCATATCAATATATTATAAAGTATTTATGTAATATGCATTGACCATATAAGATATACTATAGATATATTTTGAACTTGTGATTACATGTGAGTTCTTATTTTTAATATAAGGTTATCAATTAATTTGGAATTCTTTTTGTAGTTACTTATAATGATTTGATTATTATATAAACAAATATATTTTATTTCCTAACCTTTACTATATGATAATTAATTATTTAAGCATCTTGATTAAGGGAATTAGACAATTGATCAACATAATAATTACCACAATGGGTGGGTATATACATGTGAGCAACATTAATGTATCTATTAGATATTTTGTTATCAACACTAAGATCTTTAATTAGGGAACCGTTTTTTATTTATTTGGCGTCTGATATTAATATTAATATTTTGATTAATTCAAATTTAGCAATAATAAGAAATGGAACATAAGAAGCTATCGTGCATATAACTTTTTCTTTTTCTTTTGCATTTTAGAAGTATCATAAAAGTAAAAAAGAAGTTCGAATAAAATTCATATTAACAAAAATAAATATTTTGGAATTTATTAAGGGTTTTATTCTATCCTTAAAAAAATTAATGTTTAATTGATCTTATACTTAATATTATTTTAATATATAAATAGAACAGTAATATATTTGAAAATTTTGACCAAATGTTTTGATAATTTACTACACTAAGTGACAAAAAAAAAATGTCATCACAAAAAGAATTCTCTTCTTTACCTAAAATAGTAAATTAGTTATTAAAAATAAATAAATTTAGTACTTAGATATACTCTAGTTTGCAATATTACAAATCTCATCAGATTTGATTCATTCAAATACGTCTAGATACATGCATTTCGAGATACAGTGATTAAAATTATATGTAATTTATTCTAGATACATTATATCTAAGTAGATTCACATGTATGTGAGATATATAACAAATCTCACTCTTCTCTCTCATCTCCCTCCCATCTCGCTCTTTTATGTATCTGGGATATATAGCTATCTCGTTCGCCTTCCTCCCATTTCGCTCGTGTCTCTCCCTAACTTAGCGTATCTGGTGACAAAAGTACATGTATCTAGGTGTATCTTCCTCAATATATTATAAAAAAATTTAATGAACAATAAGATACATAATTATATAAACATACAAATAGAATTGGTATACATGGTATATATGAAATATATATATATAAGTAGATTTGCATGTATTCGAGATACATAACAAATCTCACTCCCCTCCCTCCCATCTCGCTTGCCACTTTCCTATGTATCTCCAGATACATGACGATCTCACTCGCCTTCCTCCTCGTCTCGCTCACCTCTCTCCCTATCTTATTATATCTGGTGACAAAAATACATGTATCTAGGTGTATCTTCCTCAATATATTATAAAAATTCTTAATGAACGACAAGATACGTAATTGGTATGTAAAGTATATATGAAATGTATGTCTAATAAGGTAGTTTATTCCGTTTTTTTGTTTGATATATGGCTAAACCATCCAAATGATTTTGTTTGGGCCATAGTTCACCATTTAAAGCCCAACTAAATTGGGCCAATTATTAAGTTGGGCTCTCTTCAAAAATTAGTTATATTATCTTGGCCCAACCATAATACACCAAACCACCGTAGCCCCGTCGATCGCCACCATCCTCCGCCGTGAACCACCGTGTTCATCTGGAAAATCGCAAAACTCTCGATAATCTCAACCAAAATCCAAAACCCAGTTCGGAAAACCAAATTTTGGAAGTCTCTAAATGTTGAAAACTGTCACTCTTTTGCGTTCATCACTGAGCTTCCGTGCAGCTTATTCACTGGATTTCTCGCCGGAAAACGCCATTGTTTCTTCAAAGGGTAAATCTTTTTACCATTCTGAATCGACCCTTTTAAGCTCTTTGAACAAAAATCATGATGAATTTTCAGCTGATGTAGAAAAAGTTTATAGAATTTTAAGAAAATTTCACTCAAGGGTTCCTAAACTTGAACTTGCTTTGTTAGAATCTGGTGTTGTAGCTCGTTCAGGGTTAACTGAACGTGTGTTGAATCGTTGTGGTGATGCTGGTAATTTAGGGTATAGATTTTTTGTATGGGTGTCAAAGCAACCTGGTTATAGGCATAGTCATGATGCTTATAAAGCAATGATAAAGATTTTAGGGAAAATGAGACAGTTTGGTACTGTATGGGCACTTGTTGAAGAGATGAGGATAGAAAATCCTCAGTTTTTGACACCAGAAGTGTTTATTGTGTTGATGAGGAGATTCGCGTCGGGGAGGATGGTAAAGAAAGCAATTGAAGTATTGGATGAAATGCCTAAATATGGTGTTGAGCCAGATGAGTATGTCTTTGGGTGTTTGTTGGATGCTTTGTGCAAAAATGGTAGTGTGAAAGAGGCAGCTGCATTGTTTGATGAAATGAGGTTTAGGTTTAGCCCTACGATTAAGCATTTTACGTCGTTGTTGTGTGGTTGGTGTAAAGAAGGTAAGCTTATAGAGGCGAAAGTTGTGTTGATGAAAATGAGGGAGGCAGGTTTTGAGCCTGATATCGTGGTTTATAACAATTTGCTCAATGGTTATGCTCTGTCTAGGAAAATGGCTGATGCATTTGATCTGTTGCAGGAGATGAGAAGAAAAGGTTGTAATCCTAATGAAACCTCGTTTACGATAGTAATTCAGGCACTTTGTTTGCAGGACAAGATGGAGGAAGCTATGCGGGTATTCTTGGATATGGAGAGAAGTGGATGTGAAGCTGATGTCGTGACGTATACTACTTTGATAAGTGGATTTTGTAAGTGGGGAAAGATTGAAAAGGGTTATGAACTTTTGGATAATATGCTGCAGAAAGGGTATAACCTGAATCAGACTACTTATTTGCATATAATGTTGGCTCATGAGAAGAAGGAAGAGTTGGAAGAGTGTTTGGAACTTTTGAAGGAAATGGAAAAGATCGGTATACCTCCTGACCATAGCATCTATAGTATAGTAATCCGCTTAGCGTGTAAATTGGGGGAAATCGATGAAGGTGTGCGAGTATGGAACCAAATAGAAGCAAATGGGATCAGTCCGGGGGTTGACACCTTTATCATTATGATTAATGGTTTTGTTGAACAAGGTCGTCTAATAGAAGCGTGTGATCACTTCAAAGAAATGATTGGAAGAGGTCTTCTGTCTGCTCCTCAATATGGTACTCTAAAGGACCTATTGAATTCACTTTTACGAGCAGAAAAGCTTGAACTAAGTAAAGACGTCTGGAGTTGCATAACGACCAAAGGATGTGAGCTTAATGTGTCTGCGTGGACCATTTGGATTCACGCATTGTTTTCAAATGGACATGTGAAAGAGGCTTGTGCATACTGTTTAGATATGATGGATGCTGGATTGATGCCTCAGCCTGACACGTTCGCCAAGCTTATGAAAGGTCTAAGGAAGCTTTATAATAGAGAGATTGCTGCAGAGATTACAGAAAAAGCGCGGAAAATGGCTGAAGAGAGAAATATGACTTTCAAGATGTACAAGAGGCGTGGCGAAAGAGACTTGAAAGAAAAAGTTAAGACACAACTGGATGGGAGAAAGAGGAGAGCTCGTCGAAGACGTTGGGGTAGCCATCAAAGTCAGGACAAGACATTATGATATGAGATATCACTGAGGAGGATGCTACTACATTGATGCTGTTTGACTGCATATTACTCGAAGGATACAGACCTCTGTACAGTGCAAGCTTCATGTTCAAAAACGCAGAAGAGCTTGAAAGGGTCGATTCAGAATGGTAAAAAGATTTACCCTTTGAAGAAACTGAGGTGTTTTCTGGTAAGATTTGACATCTGACTTCTGAGATGCTTGAAATCTATTGAATTGTTAGGTTCATTACTGTTGATTGTTGTTCCAAGACTAGAATGAAACAAGCCTACATCACTAGTGACCCTGTGGTTCAATATATACTTGGATGTCGATTGCTTGCTAATGTACCATGAGAAAAAGTCGATTATGTAATCTTCCCATGTAACATCGACAATAAGTTTCAGTGAATCTTGATCGTCTTCAACATCATTGATAGGTCTCCCCTATGGTGTATGATTAGTTCCATTGAATCTTGATCGTCTTCAACATCATTGATAGGTCTTCCCTATGGTGTATGTTCCATTGAATCTTGATCGTCTTCAACATCATTGATAGGTCTCCCCTATGGTGTACGATTCTTATACTTATATGGTAGAGCACAACGTTGCTGTTCGTGTAGTTGTCAACGCATTTTTCATTATGATTCTTGTTTTCCTCCCATTGACATGTTTGTATGGGAAGAAATACACCTTCAAGACTTCATTTGTAGCTGATGTTATAGTGAAATTGTAACATGAACTTTACAGTACATCTATTGAGAAAAAGAAGCAAAGGTGTAAAAGTTGTAATATATCTTTTGTACATAGTATCAACCAGTTTGTGCACACCTCGACTATAACTAATTCATCAAGTCGGTCTTGTATGCACAAGTTGCTAATGTATGTGTCCACTAAGGCTGAGACAAAAAGACTCAATCAACTGTCACAATTCACATACAAAACACACTTGAATCTTGACACAAGTGACTAATTTCAAACATAGAAGTTTTGAGAACCATCCTTTTACAAGCTGTCATTATCAATCTATGATCTAAGTTCAGAATATGTAGAAAGATTTGGTCATACAATATTCAGAAAAATGCTCAAAACTCGAAGCAGGTAGGTCGAGAGAAAAAAGTTACAGAACTCTACGATCTCACTTAACAACAAACAAATAGACATACTGCAGCCATCATCTCATCGACTTATATGGATGCAAAGTATTCTTTGCTGCCTTTAGGATCTGGTTTCATTGACTTGTCTCCAGGCTTCCACCCGGCTGGGCATACCTCATCTGGGTTCTCCTGAACATATTGCAATGCCTATCGCGAAAGACCAAAATAGTTAATTACGATCTAAGCAGCAGATAGTCTAATGATAGTGATGATATTGGGGTCGCGATGTGTTTATTACCTGAAGTGTTCTCAATGTTTCATCAACGCTTCGACCAATTGCAAGGTTATTAATGGTGGAGTGTTGAATAACTCCTTCCTTGTCAATGATAAACAGTCCTCTCAACGCAATTCCCTAAAACAACATAACAAAAAAAAATCAGGGAGCTGATTCCGCTTCAAATGATAAAGGTGCTTCCCATTCAGTCTCGGAATAAATCATAAAGACCATGGTTGACAGCTATGAAATTCATGGTTATGAGGTTGAACGGAATCTAAGGTGATAATAGCAACAAAAAAAACTGTCTGTAGTCGAATGAAATGGAGAAAAGTACACACAAATCCAACCTAAAGCACTTATGCAACATGTTTATGTGCTTGATTGCTTGTGTCACTGCATCTAAAGTACTCTCCCCAAACTACAAAATTTCTCACTTGTTTATCTCGTAATTTAAAAACGTAGACAACTAATGAGAGGCATATGCCAGAAAAATATCAACAAATAATTCTAAAAGCTACCTATGCAGTATGAAACAGCAACAATCATACCTGATCCGGTATCAGCACATTGTAAGATTTTGAAATTGACTTTGTCACATCTGAAATTAATGGATAATTCAGATCACCAAGACCACCAGTCTTCCTATCAGTTTGGACCCAGGCAAGGTGAGAGAACTACAAGAATACATGAGATCAACAATGTTAGGAAAAATTATGCTAACATGACCAATGAAAAAAATCAGTACAATTGAATAACTGTTATTAACTTGTGCCTTGTACTAAGCCCATTCTTCTAGCATACGTGATATCTTGATCTATAAGTAAATCCTATTAGTATTGCTAACTAAATTACTTTTATTCACTTATTCTTCTTGTTTTTTCAAACAACCGAGATACCCCCAATGGTCAGCTAGCACATGGTTCAAATTCAGTGATAATGAGCCTGTCCCTCAACCCTTCTCCACTAAAACATCAGAATTTGTTTGCATTAGCATTCGAATTCTTAATATTCGCCTATCCACACATCACACTTTGCACTCTTACCACTAGGGAAACAGCCTCTTGCAGAAATGCATGGTAAGGTTGTATACAATACACCCTTATGGTCCGCCCCTTCTCTCCACCCCGCGCGTAGCAGGATCTTAGTGCACCGGGATGCCCTTATTTTGATCTTTCACATATGTATTCACTTCCTTAGTCAAGATGATACTTTTTTTCCAACTACAATTTCTTTTGTAATGTGCCCAGTTGACATTTCACTTGTCGCCTCTAGTTCAATATATAGTTTTCATGTTTATCTTTATTCAACTGTTTCCCCAACTATTTATATATACCCTCGAAAATCTCTAAAGCTAATTTTAAGTCACTTCTTCATCTAAGAGCACAGCGCACAAAGTTCAAAACAAGTGAAAACGGCTTTTCTAAATAAGTGAAAGGGGCTGTAGAAGCAGCAGCACAATGCAACAAGGCACAGACCATTTAGGTACGCTTCCCAAGTAACAAATCAACTACTACAGGAAAATTTTGAACGAAAGAAAGACATACCACACTGTCTATCGAGACACCCAGTATTTCTGTGTTCACGTTCTTAAATTCTTCATAACGATCGCTGAAAGCAGTAATCTCTACAGTAGAAGGAAAGATTATATCAAAACAATACATTAAGAAATCACCATAATCAGTTAAATATATTATAATTGAAGCTAGAAGCTGAGTGATATTAGGGACAAGCGGACCTGTCGGGCAAACAAAAGTGAAGTCCAGAGGGTAGAAAAAGAGAATCACGTATTTCTTCCCAATATACTCAGAAAGTTTGACCTGCAGAGAAAATATACTTCAATTATAAATAGCCCAAGAAAACCACTCAAAGTGACTGGATGTTTAAAGGAACGCCTTGCAGTTATTTAAGGGATGAAGGAAGGAAAAGAGCAGTTCTAGTTGAGGAAAACATTGTTTCAAAGTCTAAAATAAACCTAAAATGCACAAAGAAAACTTTGTATATTGAAGTTCTGCTGCACTCTGTTCTTTCCATATCCTAATTCCTTCACTAATTGCTGTACAAAAAGGTTAGCTAACAAGTAAAATGCCTTCCTGAAGTAATCTTTACTCTTTTGTCAATCAAAAGAATAAGGTGTTCATTAATAGAAGATGTCCTAACAGCAAGATACAAACTTTTGCAGCATCGCGGATAATTCTTTTTCTCCTTTAATGAAGAAGTGGCAGGTCCTTATAATGAATGAAAAAGGAGGAAGTCGAAAAGAAAAAAAGGTGAAACCTCTTAATTTGATAAGCAGAAAAGCGAAACACATGCACATAGACACATACACACACAGAGGGGAGGATCTTGGACTAACAATTAATAATTTAACACTGTTTATTCATTTAACACCAATATATTACCTTGATGAACTCTTGATCAAAAACAGCCTCAGCCTCAAAATCTGGTGCTTTATTTCCAACAAGAGGGACTTCACTCTGTTGGGAGAAGTATCAAGAAATGACATTAAAGAGATGAATCACTATCCAGAAACAAGGAAATACACCTTTATACAAAGTAAAGCAAAAAACAAATTGTTGGGTAAATGGGATTTCAACACTCTACAATAGGAAATAGGAGTGTGTTTATTTAACTTGGTCTTCTAAAGTAGTTTATCTATTTTTATCATATAAAAGTACAGACACACATGAAGATTTTAATATCTATCTAAAACACCAATAGTTGATTGGATTATGTCTAATTAGTTATCTAAGTGATCTAACATCTTTCATTTAGAAAGACATGCCTAGAATTTGTTTTCTTCTAGTTTAATAACGTTCTTGCGAGGCAAGGGAGAGGTGAAGACTCAACGTTATGTAATCTCTCGACCCTTTTCAAAAAGACTAAACCTGCAGAGCCAGGATGTAACTAATTCACCCTGTACATAAGATATAGTTCTGTTGTGAATCTGTGCAAGTAGGATCCAAGTGCAGAGAATTCTATATTGCCAATTAAGGAGACTTATTTCACTAAATATGTCCTATAAATGCACGAAAAATAGCACAGAAATCCAACTACAGTTCAGTTCAGTATATCCAAAACAAATACTTCAAGCACTAAGAACTTTTGAAAACAAACTGATAACATGATATATAGAAGCATAATCTTAATATTTGACATATGAACACACTTGTGATACGCACATAGAAGATTTTATATCGCAAATAAAACGAAACCACATTGAACTCCAATACTCAACTCCACTATACCAAAAAAAAAAAAACAATCTTTACAATAACCAGTAATCCCCAAGCTCTTGCACCTAATGCACAAATCACAAGTTGCCTATCCCATACACCCAAGCAGCAATCATACCAAAATTAGAGTCTATCCCGAGCATAGAGTGTACACGGACCTTACCCTACCTCGTAAATGCAGATTCAAAACCCTGAATGTAGATTCACTCATACAATAACAAAAAAAAAACTGGGAAATGCTAGAGATAACTAATCATAAACAAACGGAAAAATCTTAGTAGCTCAATTGATCGATCATACCTAACTTTTTCCCATTAAACTACTCAAAACAAATATGCAAACAAAAGGGGTTTCAGATGTAAGCTTACAGAGGCACGAACGACGAAGGATCGGGATTTGTTGATACGAGAAACTGAAGTGTTGCAGCTGCGGAGTCCATTGAAAGATGAAGAAGAAGGAACAATTGTCGACTGAGAAAACGAAGGCAATTTGGGCAAAGCAGAAGAAGCAGAAGCAGAAGCAAAAACCCTAGGGTTTGATGAAGAAAGAAGAGCAGTAGAAGTAACAATGGAAGCCATTGAAAAATGGAGGAAGAAACAGTAGCAGTAGAATTTGTGTGTGACAAAAGAGTGATAGACTGAAAATGGATATATATACCCTCCCTTTCTTTTTTTTCTTTTTGGTTTTCGTGTCCCGCAAATGAAGTCCGATTAAATCCGAATTCGTATCGAGAAATTTCGTATTTGGGATAAGTTAGGGATAGTTTAAAATACCAAAAACTAAGTTATCGAATCAAATTTTGTGATAATTTGGTATTCGGTAATTCGATATTTAGAATGGTATTCGATAGTAACATTTTCGTATTAAGATGTTCTGGTTTGTGTTCGCTATGAGAGGCTAGTATCATTTGGTATTCGGTAATTCGATATTTAGTATGATATTCGATAGTTAAATTTTAATATTATGGTGTTCGTGTTTGTGTTTGATATGAGACATTAGTACCATTTGGTATTCAATAATTCGATATTTAGTATGGTATTCGAGAGTAAAATTTTCGTATCATGGTATTCTGGTTTGTGTGCAGTATGAGACGTTAGTATCATTTAATATTCAGTATTCGATATTTCGTGAAAAGCAAATTATTGGAAAATTACTATTATCTTTGTAATATAATCGACTATAACTTTAATATGGTATTATCAAACATCGAACCAAATAAAAATTTAATTTACTGTTTACTGAATCGAAATTTAAATTTTTGATATTTACTTTTAACTATCAATTATCGAATTATCAAATTCGAAATTTGAGAAATCCGAATGAAATATTGAACGTCCACCCTAGGGTAAAACTATAAAGCTCTCTCAAAAGGCGACTTTGTACCCATGCAGAATATGATGAAGAATGAAGAATGAATATACTTTTTTCATTACTTTTGCTTCTTCTTAGAGAATATATCAAAGAAAAAATAAATATTTTCTTCGTTTCATTTTATGTGCTATTGTTTGACAAGACATAAATTTTTAGAAATAAATAAAATTTTGCTATAATTATCGATTGACTCTTTTCCGCGATAAAGTGAAAAGTGAGACTGATAACATTGTATTGTGTTTGGATAAATTACACTCTATTTATCTTGATTTATATGACACATTTTAATTTTCAAAGAGTCAACATATTTAATTTTGATCGAGAATTTAAATATAAAATTTTTACTTAAAATAAAATTTATATATTTATAAATTACGTAAAATGCATTACTTTAAAATAATTAACAATTTAAAACATTTAAAAATATATAAAAAAATCATTTATAACCTTAAATCCTTTAAAAGACTCGAAATCTGAAACTAATAACTCTCAAAAAGATGAACAACATGGGAAAGAATCGTGGTAATTTATGTGAATTAATTTGTATATTCTGATAAATTCATTTTTTTATAACATTACGGAATGATTTACACACTATTTTTAGATTTTAATTTGTTTTACAAATATATACATTTAATTATTATTATTTTTTGTCTACCGGGGATATATACACATTTATACGCATTAGATTCTTTTATATTCATCAAATATTTTTTGCATAATATATATATATATATATATATATATATATATATATATATATATATATATATATTATGCAATATATATATATGTGTGTGCGAGAGAGAGAGACTTGTTGATACATATGATTTGTATAAGTTATGCAAAAATTCTAAGCGTAAAAATATATAACTTGTATATACTTATTCAGAATATATCTGATTTGTTGGTACATTTGATTTGAATTAGTTATGGGAGAATCTTAATTATATAAATTCATAATTTGTATATAATTGCCCTATTGTATACAATTTGTTGATGCATTTGATTTGTATGTGTTATGAAAAGTTCACAATTGTATAAATTTTGAATTTGTATATAATTATCTTGTTTGTAAATGATTTGTTGATACGTCTGATTTCTATAAGTTTTGGTAAATCCTAAATTATCTTATTTGTATTTCTCTTTTATCATTTATAAAATCCCCCCCCCCCCCCCCCCCCCCGAAAAAAAAAATTTAAGACTATCTATTTTCAATGTCATCGGGTGTAATATAATTGGGCCTATCTTAGCCCATTGGGTCAAATATACATTATTCAATTTATGATGTTAAAAATTGAATCAAATTTTTAAATTGATTTATTGACAATGGTTGACTTAGCGGTCTCGATAACGATTTTAATATATTTTATAATTTGAATTGTCAATTTTTAACAGTTTGATATTTTTTCTTAACATGTTAAAAGTATGCTACAGTAAATTAATAAATATGTATAAAGTTTTTGACTCAAAACTTTTATTTTTGACCTTTTCAAACTCTCAATTATTCTATAATATATCAGGGCTTATTTTTGAACAAGATGCAATTTGTCAACTCGTGTGCATGGTTCATTCAGTTTGTTACATGTTTCTAAGTGATTTTCAATAATACTTTTGAGCAAGATGCAATCTATCATTTCATGTGCACGGTTCATTTGGTTTGTCACCTTGTTTTTAAGTGATTCTTAATATAATTTTTTTGTGTCAAATCTTAACACCTTAACCAATAACTGAATCGATAAAGTTCAATAAACGATAAACTTATCATCTATAAAGTGACATCTTATTGGTTCTATAACGATTTAGCTGTCTATAAACCGATATCCAATAGGTCAAATCGATAAACTTCAAAATCGAATCAAATTGAACCAATACGCAATCCTGATCCAAGCAATTGCCCCCCGTTCTTCTTTCTAAACCAACAACTATAAATTTAGAGTAATCTTATTGATTTTATAACGATTTAGTCTGTCTACAAACCGATAATCAATATATCAAATCGATAAACTTCAAAATCGAATCAAACTGAACCGATCGATACACAACCTTAATCCAAGCAATTGTCCCTCATTCTTCTTTCTAAACCAACAACAACAATAACTTTAGTGTAATTCCACACAGTGATGTTTATTTTCACGAATCTTATCATAAATTCAGAGAGGTAAAAATGTTATTTTCGATAGCTCGTTAAACCCTATTTGAAAGAAACTTTCAAAGATAACACACAAAAGGAAAACATATCCAAGAAATGTCATCTCACTCACATCATCCCCTTATCCCTTTCCATCTTCCTCACCACTGATACAAATTCCCTCCCCCACCCCCACCCCACCCCACCCCACCCCAAAATCCTCCATTTTTTCATCTCAAACAACCAGAAAATCACCATGTGAGTGAACTCACCATGCAAGAAACTCTCCATTTTTCATCTTCTTCCTCTTTTTCACTTCCTAAATCCTCCATTTCTCCTCCCAAATCCTTCAAATCCTCCACTATTTCATACCCTCAACACCCAAAACCACCCACCCTTATCTCCACTACCCCACCCACACCCACACCCCAAAACTTCCATCTTCAAGAAAAGCTTCTTTTTTTGGATTCACTTGGTGTAGACTCTTTACATTGCCTTTCTTCACAACCCCTTATTGTCTCTTCCTCTTTATCTGACCTCAAATCGGTTATTGACTTCCTTTACTCTGTTAATCTCACCATACTTGATGTTCGGAGAGTTTTACACATGTGCCCAGATATTTTAACCGCCGGAATTTCAACCACCCTCCGTCCCGCCGTCACTTTTTTACTCCGGGAAGCTCTTGTCACCGGAGAAAAACTTCCGGGTGTTCTCCGTAGACGACCCCGGCTACTCACAAAGTGTGTAGAAAAGAATCTCCGACCGACCCTTTACTTCTTACAGAGTACTATTGGTATTGAAGATGTTTCGAAATGTGCGACTTTGCTATCTTGTTCAGTGGAGACTAAGTTTATGCCTCGATTGGATTACTTACAGAGAATTGGGTTTTCGAGGAGAGATGCAAAGGTGATGTTTAGGAGGTTTCCTTCATTGTTTTGTTACAGTATAGAGGAGAATTTGGAGCCGAAATTCGATTACTTTGTGGTGGAAATGGGAAGGGAGTTGAAGGAATTGATTGTGTTTCCTCAGTATTTCTCGTTTAGTTTAGAGAATAGGATAAAGCCAAGGCACAAGATGTGTGTTGAGAAAGGTGTGTGCTTGTCATTGCCTGTGATGTTGAAGTCCCACGAATCGCGATTTCGTGATAGGTTGGAAGTTTGTTGTAGCTCGTCTATGCCGGTGAGACAATCTCCCTTTTGGTGTACAAATTTTGATCATATAATGTAAACATAGATTGAACTTGAACCATATTGCCCCCATTTTGTTTATAAAAAATATATTTTGATGATCATTACTTGTTTCCTGATGCTATAGAATCTTGTTACCTACATGGTAAGTGAGGATTCACAGCTGATCTCAACTTGCTTGCGATCAAAACGTAATTGTTATATGCTAGTCTCGATGCATTTAAGTTGTGGTAACTAATTTGCTTGCTTGAATATGTGGTAAGTAAAGTATTGATTGATAAGGTCGTTCCTAATATAAGTCGAACACAGGTTGCTGAATGTGGAGTCCAGACTATACTGTTGAGTCAAGTTTATTGACTATGTGGTAAGCAAAAGGGGGCGATTTTGTGTATGGCTGATGGCATTCCAGTTTGGTTAAATTTGCTTGTTTGTGGTGTTTCTGCTTGCTAATAATATGCAGCAGTGTGTGTACTTCACTATCCGTCTGCGAGTATTCATTTGGATATTTGATGCCATTGTACATGTAAAAACTAGATTTTTTTGAATGCGTTGAAGTTGCGTACCTAATGTGGCTTGCTTGAATATGTGATAAGTAAAGTGTTGATTGATAAGGTTGTTCCTAATATGAGTCGAACACAGGTTGTTGAATGCAAAGTCCAGAGTGCTAATCACTATACTGTGGAGTCAAGTTAATTGACTATGTAAGTAAGCAAAAGGGAGAGATTTTTTGTATGGCCGACGATGTTCCAGTTTGATTAAATTTGCTTTTCTGTTGTGTTTCTGCTTTCTAATATGCAGCAGTGTGTGTACTGCACTATCTGTATGCGAGTATCCATTTGGATATTTGATGCCATTATACGTGTAAAAACTAGTTTGTATGCATTGAAGTTGCGGTACCTAATGTGGCTTGCTTGAATATGTGATAAGTGAAGTATTGATTGATAAAGTCGTTCCTAATATGAGTCGAACACAGGTTGCTGAATGCAAAGTACAGAGTGCTAATCACTATACCGTAGAATCAAGTTAATTGACTATGTGGTAAGTAAAAAGGGGAGAGTTTTTGTATGGCTGATGGTGTTCCAGTTCGATTAAATTTGCTTGTTTTGTTGTGTTTCTGCTTGGTATGCAGCAGTGTGTGAACTGCATTATCATTGTACATGTAGAAACTATCAACACAATAAGCACGGAATCGAGATGCATGAATTTCCTTGATAATTTTTGGAGTAATTGCTGATAATGCGAGTAAGGATGTTAAGATGCTAGGACAATGCGTTGCTTTCCGTTACAATCCATCCCTTCTCTCATGAGTATCGTGAAGTATATATCTTACATACTTTTCCATGTAATAGGACGGGGCAATTCATCATTTGCCATTCCAACATTTCTCTGATTAAATCCTTTTGCTATTAGGAAGAAAGTTGCATTGATATTGGTCATTGGAGAAAAAACATTTTCCTCTAGTCTTGGCCTTCTACATCTGTGAGAAGCAGATTCAGTTAGCGAGTGTAAGATATCTATAACAAAACTACGAGGTTATGTTGATGACGAACAAGTTGATAGATATTTATTGGTATACTTGGTGAACCAGTGTTGAAAATCGTATTGATTTCTATCATTCCCCGCCTTCTTGGTCCTACTAATGTTGCACCGTCATAGGAAACTTGAAGAATCAATGATCATTCTAAATATTTGTAGCATCTAGAGGCTAGAACTTTGATGCATCGATTGCTTATTATACCGTCCTTGTTTCATATAGTCGATGTAAGTTGTGATATGATCATACAATTTGGAGAGTACATTAACCTGATGTTCAGTGTGCCTTGACATATGCTATATTTGGCCTAGGACTTGTCTACTGATATTCATAATGTGATTAGTGTTTGTTTTAGTTAAAGATTTTTCGAGGGTCCTTTGGAAACAACCTCTCTACCTCCACGAGGTAATGGTAAGGTCTGCGTACATTCTACCTTCCTCAGACCTCTCTTGTGAGATTCCACCGTTTATGTTGTGGTTGTTGTTTAGTTAACGATTTTCTCAGTACTGGCACTATAATCCTCTCTGGTTTCTCTGTAGCAATAACGTTATCGTCTTTGATTGGTGATTGGTGAGTACTTGAGAGTAGCGTTGTGATCTCCTGACTTACTTACTGTGAAATTTTAACTTGATTCTGCATCATACCAGCCCTTCCCCGGATCCTTCGTGAATGCAGGATTCTTTGTGCATCGAGTTGTCTTTTTTCTACGTTACGTTAGACGTATGAAATAAAACTTAACAGGATGTAGTGATCTACTCTTTGGGTTATCTCTTCATCATCTCACAGGCTGTACTGTCTATGTTGTGGTTTCTGCCTGTGTATACTACTCTGGCTATGTTGCTTGGACTCTTTTAAAAATATTGTTTCGTGTGTGTCGAGCACCAACACAACCCTTCATGTCATTCGAAATGAAACGATTTTATCCTCCTTTAAAATTGTAATAAATCTTAAAATTTCGTAGCATCGAAAATGAATTATAGCTTCTATTTTTGAAACAACAACAATATATTCAATGTGACCTAAAAAATGTGACATATGGATTATGGAGGATAAATTATAAGCAAACTTTACTCTCATTTCATGTAAGGTAGATAGGTTTCGGATAAACACTCAACTAAAGAAAAATATTTTTTGTAGAATCTACGATAATAAAAATGCAAAAAAGAGAAGTATCTAAAACAAAAATAATAAGATTATAAGAAAATATAGGATTAATAGTAGTGATTAGTATAAGATGGGAGTAGAAAAGTTGCTCCTACTATTAGGATGGGCATAAATATTGAAAAATAGAGGAATTTAAACGTAGTTTTATCAATGTACGTTACGTAAGAAACTCATTTTCATCCTTGTCCTCCTCGCGCAGCAGAGTGACGCAATAATTAAGTACAATAACTGTTCCATATTGACGAGACACGTCATCATTTAGCATAGTTTTAAAGATTCTTAAATATCTCACACTTTTTTAATTTTACCCTCGTTTTATATTCTTCATTCTCATCGAAAAATTCATTTTTAAAAACAAATTGAAAAAAAACAAACTGAATTGAACTAGTTTGGTTCGGTATTCAGCGCACACTTTTTCAAAACTGCAAACAAAAAAAGTTGCTCCTATTATTAGGGTGAACATAAATATTGAAAAATAGAGAAATTCAAACATATTTTTATCGATATACATTACGTAAAAAACTCATCTTCGTCCTTGTCTTCCTCGAGCAGCGGCGTGACACAATATTTAAGTACAATAACTGTTCCATATTGACGAGAAACATCAATCACTTAACATAGTTTTAAATTTTCTTATATATCTCACACCTTTTTTTTTATTTTACCCTCATTTATTCTTCATTCTCATCGAAAAAATCATTTTTAATTGAAAAAAACGAACCGAATCGAACTAAGTTTGGTTTGGTATTCACTCCACACTTTTTCAAAACTGCAAACCAAAGAGCCAAACGACGAATGGCGAACGCCACCCCTACCTACTAGAATCATGTTTCTTCGACGTAACTTTCTACCCTAATTTTTGACTTCCGTCATTTGATCGCCCAAAAAAAATAAAAATAAAATAGTAAATTTTTTACCAATAGAAGGGTCAAATTGCAAATAATAAGTATTCATATGGACCAAAATGAATAAAAACAAAACATTAACATTTTCTCTTCCCTCCACATATATACAAAAACCAAAATTCCCTCCCTTCCCTCGTTTTCTCCTTTTTGCCTTTCACAGAGAAACCCTTACCCCCTACCCCCCCCCCTTACCCCCTACCCCCTTTACCCCTACCCCACCCCCACCCCATCCCCTCAGAACCCTTCTCTTCAACAATCCAAAAATCTTGAGTTCAAAGGGTATATCTTTTGATTACAAAACTAGGGAAAAAATGACAGGTTCTAGTGCATCCACTGGTGGGGCGGCGCCACCCACTGCTCAGTCATCATCCGCCGTTGTAAACGGTGGAGGGAGGAGTCAGATCTCTCATCCGATCAAAAGATACTTACCCTTTGCTTCTATGAGGCCACCTTTTGTTACACCTGAGGATTACCACCGATTTTCTATACCTGGTGTTGATTCTAGAATTGGGTCTGCTAGTTTGCAGCCTGAAGCTATTGTGGTTAAGTCACCTGTGAGTTTGTTGGATTCTTGTTTGAGTTATTAGTGTTGTTTTTTTATGGGGATTGCTGTTTGATTTTGTGTAGTGGGTTTTTGTGTTTTGAAATATGGGAACTTTAGATTAAGTAGTTGAGACTTGAAATTAGATGTTTTGAAGAAATATATCTTGTGGGGTTTGATTAAATGTAGCTAAAAAGATGTAATTTTGAGTTGAATTGTTGCTGTTTTTGTGCATTTTGCAGTAAATAGCATTCTTGTTTGAGCTTATAGTGTAGTTGTTGGGGATTGCTGTTTGATTCTAATAGTGGGTTTACGTTTTGAAATATGGGAACTTTAGATTAGAGGTGAGATTAAGGAGTGGAGACGTAAATTAGAGATTTCGAAGGAGGATATTTTGTTAGGTTTGATTAAATGTAGCTAAAAAGATGTAATTTTGAGTTCAATTGTTGCTGTTTCTGTGCATTTTGTGTTTACTTGCATTCTTGTTTGAGCTAATAGTGTAGTTGTTGAGGATTGCTGTTTGATTTTATTAGTGAGTTTTGCATTTTGAAATATGGGAACTTTAAATTAGAGGTGGGATAGAGTAGTGGAGACGTGAATTAGAGATTTCAAAGGAATATCTTGTGGGGTTTGATTAAACGTAGCTAAAAAGGTGTAATTTTGAGTTCAATTGTTGCTGTTTTTGTGCATTTTGTGGTTACTAGCATTCTTGTTTGAACTAAGATTGTCGTTTATGGATGCTTTTAATTGGGATTGATGTTGGACTTTGGTAGTGTGTCTTGCCTTTTGAAATGGAACTTCAGATTATAACTGGGATTGATTAGTAGAGACATGAATAAGATATTTTGAAGAAAGATATATTGTGGGGTTTGATTATATGTCGTTAAAAAGGTGTAATTTCGAGTTAAGTTGTTGCTGTTTTGTGCATTTTGTGGTACTTGCGATTTTGTTGATCTGCAATATTTGTATTTCAATGTGTGAATAACTTTTGAGGCTAATTATTGTGGTTGGAACCTGGTATTGGGTTTGTTAAGCTAATGGATGGTATTTGGTATGTAGCTAATTGGCTTTTGTTGGGTTAAGATGTTAAGCTGCCTTTGGTTTTTCATTTCTAATTTCCCCGGAGGTCATTTGCCTCTTGTTAGCTGAAACATCCAGATACTGCTGGCTAAATTTGGTAAAAAGGAGTAAATGAGTCAAAGTGAGTTGGTTGTGATTTATGCTGTTCTGTCATTCATGTTTGCACACGTGACAACCAATTTGGTTACATAGTTGAACATGTAATGTAGCTTTGTTGATCTTATAAACCTCATGAAACCTGAATGCCATTTTCTTTTTGTATGTGGATATTATTGGTGTCATTCATGTTTTGAGTCCTATTGATAGCTAGAGAAGATTGAGTGGGAGGATTTTTATTGTTTGTTCATCTTCAGAATTAATTCCTTTGTTTAAGTAACAATTGGGACTTGTTTGTGTTCTCTAATTAGTTAGCACTAAATTAAACTGAAGCTCTGTTAGTTATGGCTTTCCTTCTATAGGTATATTATTTTAGGTGTGAAAGGTTTAGTGCTTATGTCTTGGAACCAGCCTCTCCATAAGGAAGTTATCTGTCTACAGTCACCTTCCCTGGAGCCTGCACAGAGGGAGCCTTCTTACACTGCTGTCCACCCTTGTTGTTTATAGTTTGATAATTGTGTGCCCAAGTCAAGAATTTTTTAATTCTATATACTCTAATTTATCCCAGGGAAAATTCAGAGTTTAGTCGTAATTGTTCCTCAGTTTGCTATGTTTTACTTGTTGATCACTTATTTCTACTTTGCACACTTAATGCGCCTGTAGGCACTAAAGCGGAAGACAGGCTATATTAAAGAGGTTGAGTCCAGTGACTGGACTGCTAATTCCGGGTATGCAGATGTGGCCAATAGTCCTCTTGGAACGCCTGTGTCTGGAAAAGGAGGAAGAGCACATGGACGGTCAAGAGCCACAAAAAATAATAAATCTGGACCTCAAACTCCTGTCTATAATGCTGGTGAGGCTTGTGTCTAATTTTTTATGTCTTGATTGTAACTGGACACGAGTAAATGTTCAAATTTTATTTCCCTCCGCATCTATCTAAACGTTATTTATAGAAAACGGTCTGTACTGTCTTGGTTGCACTGGTTTATATGGTCTTAATTAACTTGTGGATTGCGATTTCGCAGGTTCTCCTTCTCCCCTTACACCTGCAAGCTGCCGCTACGACAGTTCATTGGGTATTCCATGATTTTTTGCCCAGGGATTGATTTGTTGTAAAAGTTTTTATGGAAAACGTGAGTTTATGGTGGAATAAACCCAAAATTGAATCTTCTGTTCAGGTCTACTAACCAAGAAATTTATCAACTTGATCAAGCATGCTGAAGATGGTATGCTTGATCTTAACCAAGCTGCTGACACTTTGGAGGTAATATATCATTTAGCAAGAAGTTTTCTCATTGCATTGTTAAACTCTGATTATAATTTTTGGATCATACAGGTGCAGAAAAGAAGGATCTACGATATAACAAATGTGCTTGAAGGAATTGGTCTTATTGAAAAGAAGCTCAAGAACAGAATACAATGGAAGTAAGCTAGCTTTGCTTGGATATAAACACATATTTCTACTTAGACACTTCTTGCAGTGATCTGTTAATCATCCGAAGCTATACTGATGTGAAAATTCCATAATCACTCCTTAGGGGTGTTGAATCTTCTAGACCTGGAGAAGTGGATAATGATGCTTCCATTTTAAAGGTATTCGTGTATGCTTCCTAAACTATTTGATTGCTAAGATAGTGTCTTCATCTATGTTATGATAGATATCCACTGTTAGACTAGTTTTCAGCGCTTGAATAGAACTCTAGTTGTATGAGAACTTCACTTTGAAGTAATGTATTATCCAAAAATTGAACTTTCTAGTAAGTAGCTTGCAATTTTGCAGGCCGAAACTGACAGACTTTCAGTGGAGGAGCGAAGACTGGATGAGCGGATTAGGTCTGTGGTTTGTCAGAGTCAAATGTCTGTGCTTCTTTCTTGAACTATGTCATTGTGCTGATGTTTGGATTATTGCAGAGAAATGCAAGAAAAGTTGAGGGATATGAGTGAAGACGAAAACAACCAAAGGTAACTTCTTGTAACTGTCCTAACTACATAGTTGTAACCTAGATTTGATGTTTCGCTGTTTGTTGACGACAATTTCAACTCTGAATTAGGTGGCTTTTTGTAACTGAAGAAGATATAAAGAGCCTACCTTGTTTTCAGGTTAACTTTGCCATTTATGTGTTTTTTTTATAGCCATTGTATTTTTGGAGTGATCTACTCAAAGAACCTATGAATTAGTTTATACTCTTTAATCACGGCAGAATGAGACTCTAATAGCAGTTAAAGCTCCTCATGGCACCACCCTGGAAGTCCCAGATCCCGATGAGGTAAGTAGAGAACGGAAGCGAATATGAGATAACATCTTACATATCTCAGAGGTGAAATAACATGTCTCATCCACAGGCCGTGGACTATCCACAGAGGAGATATAGAATTATACTCAGAAGCACAATGGGTCCCATTGATGTCTACCTTGTCAGGTATCATCGGCTTGTAGAGCCATTAATCTGTCCTGGTCGCTATTTCCTTATTTCGTATTTCTAACTTCCGGAAAAGCTCATCTGACTCTCCTATCTGGTATTTTCCGTTTTGATTAGTCAATTTGAGGAGAAGTTTGAGGAGATGAATGGTGTTGAACCTCCAACGACCATCCCAGTTGCTTCAAGTTCAGGCTCAAAGGATTATCCTACCATGGAAATATCAACTGTTTCAAACAGTGTTACCGAGAACGAAGGACAAACACACAATGTTGATCAATTGAGTTCTGATCTTGGTACTTCACAGGAATACAATGGTGGAATGATGAAGATTCTCCCTTCAGATGTTGATGTAAGTGTGCTTCTCTAGAACTTGGTCTTATTAACAAGATGATGTGGTCTAAGCTAGATATGCTTACGCACCAAACAAGGCAATCAATAAACCTCGCTCTTCAATTCCTGTTTCAAAAGTCAATGTCATTACTGCATATACACAATAAGAAGGTCGCCAACTACATGGTAAAATCTGAACTCATGGTCATATGCTCTAGTCATGACAGATTTACGGCTACTAAGTGTTGCCGCGTGGAGAAAATGCACTAATATACTGCTTAATGACTTGACACTTCATAGATTCACGAAAATAAAATAGTAAAATCTGAACTCATGGTCATATGTTCTAGTCATGACAGATTTATGGCTACTAAGTGTTGCCGTGTGGTAGAAAATGCACTAATATATTGCTTCATGACGTGACACTTCATAGATTCACGAAAATAAAATAGAATTCCTTTGTTCTAGCGCTAAATTTAAAGTTATAAATACTTTGTGTTTGTTGCAGAATGACTCAGACTACTGGCTCTTATCAGATGCAAATGTTAGCATCACAGATATGTGGAAGACAGATTGTATCCTTTTCGTATAAGGTTTCTTCGATTCATAGATCTTTTTGTTAAATCCCCGTTCCCCTTAACTTCCGTAATAGCTACAGTTGAATGGGATGGGGAAACCTTGCTCCATGATTTTGGAATAGATGATCTAGGTACCCCACGGGCACACACTCCTCCATCTACTAATGCTGACGTACCAGATCCAATGAACGTACCACCAAGATGATACAGGCTCTCGCGAATAAGCTCAACTTGGAAAAATTCCAGTCTATTTAGTCGGAAACAAGAATTCACCTTCTCCTTTCTTGCTGTTTCGCCCTTTAGAAGGGCTCAGGACGGTTTACTTACTACTCAAAGCCAAAAAGATTGAGACTTTGTACAGTTGCGGAATCTGCTTGACCCCTTTGACATGGTTTTATTATACTTGTAACCAAACAGAGCTGCACAGAAGGTGCTGCAACAGATTGAGTTGAAAGTATGGGAACGAAACTTCGCGTATTTATAAAATTCTTCTTCATAAACAAAAACAGGTACATCAGATTATATTTTTATGTCATTTTTATGATACACTTTGGTGCAATTTTGGCTTGAAATAGCACAATATTGGAGTGTTCTTTTGATGCTCAGTTCATAAGCTTATGATTCTGCAGGTACAGTTTACAGAATTTAATATTTACCATCAAATAATGCTCACTTACAACCTCCTTAATTAGGATAAATTATTGTTTTGAGAAAAAAGAAATTTACTTTTTTGTCCCTAGATTCCTTTTTACGACTTCGATTTATACGAAGCTAGACAAGATTAGAAATGATCATATTCGAGACAGTACATGTGACCTATAAATACGTCGATTCATGTACAACGTTATTGTGATCGAAATTTATGAAAGGAGATGAGATAGACTTAAAATTACGATAAGATTTGACTCAGAAGATATATATAGGTTAAATTCAATTGCCTTTTTAGAACACTTGTTGAGAGCTAAAATTTTAATTTTTTTTTTTACATCAATCTTAAAACTATTGACTAAAAATAGTATAATTTAATAAGGTGATTTTAATTAAAAAGTGACTTTTTAGTTTTGGACCCAAAAAATAAAAAATTTAAATAACTACTGCTTGTTAATTAAGCCATTAATAAAGAATTTATTGGTATGTGACTAATGACCACCACATATTTAAAAGTTTTTTTAATGGAACACAAAGTAACTTAAAGTAATTAACCTAACAGAAAAAGTAATCTTAAAAATGCTCTAATAATTCTGCACTTTTAATCTCAACTTTAATTTATGTCTTTGTAATATTAAATTTTGAATTATCATAACAAAAACCGTTAAAAGATTTGTAATTCAGTAGCTTTGTCTTGTCAGTACGCGTTATAAATTCAAAATTTCATGAAATTCTTATAAGTTTAAATTTTGACTTTTTGCCTTTTTTTGAATTAATTAATTGTCTGTTATTTTAGATTTGCCTTTAGTAAAAAAAACATTATCGCTTCCCAATGACACCTTAATTGAATATGAAGGATAGATGAGAGGCGATGGCACGTAATGATCAATCTTAAAAACCTAGTTTTCGTCTAAGAATACTTCACTGCCAAATCGATTATTTGTGGTAAGTCATTACACTATGAGATGAACAGTTTATCTAGGACGGATGCCAGATACAAATAAACCTAAGGCCATCTAAATTAAGTTAAAAATTTCAACAATCATATATATACGTGGTCAAGAGAAGACCATTGTCACGAAGTTACAATATTAAATATGTATTTAGATGAATTCAGTATTTTTTATTACATAAAAATTTTATGTTTTGCATTAAGAAATAATTAAATACATGAGTCTAATAGTAAATTTAGTAACTAAAATAAGTTAAAAAATAAAAAATAAAATTTCAAATATTAATTCCACAATTATTTATATATATATAGAAGAGATATATCAATCTTAATTTTTTTAGCTTATTATCAAATGCCAACAACAAAAAAACAGTTTCTGCTTTCATTTAAAAATAGTTTTATAAATTTGCCAAACACTTATATTTTTCAAAAAATTAATTTTTTTTTTTTCAAAATAAATGTTTCTTGACTTCCAACCGCAATACCAAACAGACTCAGATAATTCACACCTATTTAATTATTAAAATAAATAAGTGGTTAAAAACATGCACTTTAGTGGACCAAGACTTGCCATCAATCAATAAAAAAAAAGGAATGGCTTACAAGTAAATAAGTATTAATTAATTAATTAGTTGGAAGGGAACATATCAAATCATACAATTATTTCATTTACTTCTAATTACATTCAATTCCAATTTATGACTTTTCAAACTCACTTAACTTTATAGCTTAAAAGATAAAAAGTACTTCTAAAAACAATTTCAAAAATAAAAACAATTCCATTTATTTTGTGTATTACTTATATTTTATATACTTTATTTGATATTATATTAGGGATAATGCCCAAGTACCTCCTCAACCTATGCCCGAAATCTCAAAGACATACTTATACTATAATAAGGTCCTATTACCCCTCTGAACTTATTTTATTAATAATTTTTTATCCCTTTTTTAGCCCACGTGGCACTATCTGTGGGCCCAACGATGGTTGATTTTTTTTCCCCAAACTAGTGCCACGTATGCTAAAAAGGGGTAGAAAATTATTTATAAAATAAGTTCAGGGGGGTAATAGGACCTTAGTATAGTATAAGTGTGTCTCTGAGATTTCGGGCATAGGTTGAGGAGGTACTTGTGCATTTTCCCATTATATTATGTATAACTAATACATGATAAATCATAATATTAACAATATTAAGAAATTTTAATATATACATTACCATGATTAAAAACATACAAATGCTCCTCAAATCTTTTTTTACAATATTTGTGGAGGGTATATTTATAAAAAGACATCTGTTTAAAATAAATTATGAAACATATGTTCATTTCAGTGCATTAAATCAAGTAATGCATAAGAAATAATATCTGTATAACTAAATAATACCAACATTATAATATTAAACCTCATTTTATTCTTATACAACTTATCAAACGTCTCAAACTGCATTTAATTATTAAACAAAGACGTATTTATCCAAAAATATGATTTATCTAAATGTTTTTAACGGGTAAAATTTATCCGTATCGAGCGTTTGTTAATCTATTTTATTTGTCTCTTTTATTCTTCCTCTTTCAATCACAAGAACCACGTGTTGTACTTGCATTTTTCTTTGTTGGTCATTACTATTTATTTATGTCGACATGCTAAAAGAATTAATAATTTATCCCCCAAAATTCATAAATTAATATAAATTATTCCTTTCATTTTATTTTACCTAACAATAGTATTTGGACAAGTTTATCGTATACCTCAATTATTCAATTTAATAAATGTTTTTGAAATGTTGAATATGTCATAAATTGTAAAAGATAATTAATATAATCGAAGGATAACGAGCTTCAAAATAAAAAAAGAGTGACAATAGAATATCGTAATGATCAATAAACAATTACTAGAAAAATTATAGGTTTACGCACATATATAAGGAAAAGGGGACAAATATATCCCCTATCTATCGTAAATGATATATAAACATTCTTCGTCATACTTTTAGAACATTGATACCCCTGCCGTCGAAAAATTAGATCATATATACCCTTTATACTAACAGACATACACGTGTTATAATCTTATCCATCAATCCAAAATTTATCTACGGATAAGATTGCGTCACGTGTCTGTATTTAGTCTCCATTAGAGTGAAGGACATATATGCTCTAATTTTTTAACGGCAGGAGCACTAATCTCTCAAAAATATGTCAAAGAGTAACTGCATTCTATTTACGATAGTTCAAAAGTATATTTGTACTTTTTCCATTTTATAATCACGTAGATGCTGCGTCATTATCCTTAGCTTAATCATTATAATTAGCATTTTTTAATACCAATAAAACGCATATTTTTTTCTTTTGACTAAAATGTAATAATGATTATCTTTAACAAAAAGACAATTTTTTTTTTTAATTTAATAACATAAAATACACGTTAATTCACCATCACTTTCAGAAGTTGGTTACTCAAAACAAAATTGTTTAGAATATGATAAAGACTAAACTCAAATGAATCACATAATTTATTTTTGTCTTTTTCAATAATCGATTAAATTCATTATTTATTTTTTTCTAGAGAGTATATCGTATCGTAGTGATAAAACCTAATAATTTTAATCAAAATTCTATATTTTTCTATAAGAAATTTATTTTGTACATAAAAATATTAATATAGAGCATATTAACTTAAAAGAGTTATTGGGTCCATAAATTTCGAATTCAAACTCCTCTCTTTGGATACTGAAATATGTCGTTTAACTTTACTTCAACTGTGGGGGGGACCTAGAGTCTCCAAGGGGGTTCACTCGAACCCTCTCGATAAAAAATTACATTGTATATTTAAAGTATTTTAAAGATTTTTTGTGCTTATGTATTGATTTTGAACCTATTAAATATAAGATTAGAGGTTGACTCAGTGATTGACGGGTTCAAACCTCAAATCCAAAGCACTACTCTTTCTTTTTCCCGAACCTCCTAAATCAAAAACCTGAATCCGCCACTGCTTACACTTATACAAAATTGAACAAGTAAATATACATCTTTTACGTGACATAATATACATAAAACGTCACATAAGACACAAAATTATCATGTACGTAGGACTAATGTATCTGTTTATTCACTTTATACCAATTTAAATGTCTATGTATATACTTTCACCAGCTAATTTTAGTTTAAATTTTTGCTCATATCATTATAATGGTTCTATATTTAATTTTAAGATCAGATTAATTATATTATCTAATTAATTACGTAAATGGTTCTAAGTGGACAAATAATGAAATTTAGTTAATAAAACTTGCCATAATTGAAATCAATAACATAAAAATATGTCATAAATAAGAATTCATTTATTTGAAAACATTCCTTAAAGAAAAATAATTAATAATAAAGAAAGACAAAAAGACAATGACAATATACGTCAATAATTGCGTTACTCCAACAAACCAAAATTATAATTTAAAAAATTACTTCCACTATCACCATGCTTTTCTTATACACACATTTTTTTCTCTAATAAAAAATAAAATCAATTTATATGCTATATATATATTCATGTAGCATTTTGTAATCGATTAGAATTCTGATTAATTCAAATTCACGATTTATAAGGTTTAGTTTTTTAAAAGGAGTTAATTATTTTGAAAAAGAAAAAAAAGTCATTTTAAAAAATAAATGCATACTATTTTTTCTATTTTACTTTTGAAAGTATACGTTTGTCCAAATATTATAAAATATAAAAACATTGATGATTCGTCTTTACTTATTGAAAAATTTGACTTAAAAAAACACTAATTAAATAGATAATGATAAATTTACTTGACTACTTAAGGAACCTGAGACTTAAAACAATGACAACTAAATAAGAACAGAAAGAGTACAATTAATAGCAATAACATACCATTGACCAATGTATTTTATGGAGTAATTGGGATACGAGAAAAGATGACGTGTATGCATTTTCTCTCGTGAACAGAGACAACGTCAAAATTTTTGATAAGAGAATTCAAAATTTGAAGATATAGACACACGAAGTAACCGAAGGGAGTTTGACATTTACTATATATACCTAAAAAATTATTTTAACCATATGAAATAATAAGTACAATTTTTCGCCAAAGGAGATACGGTTGGTGGTTCCGCCACCGTGAAGGTAGAGTTATTTTTCTGATGAACAATCAATTCAAGTAAAACATATCAAAATTAAATATTATAATAGTAATAATATAGACGAGAGCAGTACCAACAACAAGGTAATATGATAATTGAGATAAATAAAATAACTTAAAGTAATAAAATTAGCGAATAAGAAATCAGATAATACTTATTACCTACTAACTTTTTATCCTAAACTCTATCATTCTGGTGTAAAAATATTTATTTTTATTCAATTAATAAATTTTATTATATTTTCTTAATTTGTTAAATTTTTTTTCTAATAAATACCTAATAAATTATTATAAATATTTTTCTATTTTCAAAATTCTCTCTAATTTTTATATATAAAGCCAACCCTCTCAGCTTAAACACGCCTCCCTTATTGACTACTGTCTCTCTCTTTCTCTCTCTAGAACTTTCTCTCACTACCCTCAGCTATGGCCGTCGTTGAGCCAACCGCCGCCGCACCGGAAAATCCTCTCCTCCGTCGTCGCAACTCCGTTACGCTACCTACAAAGCTCAGTTTACCTCTTCAATCATCAGCATCAACTACTACAGCTACCGTCACGTCATCGGCTTCGTCTTCGATGACGAATTCGGTAAGCGATGATTTTGAGCTTTTCTCAATTAAACCTGTATCGTATACTTCTCTAAGAGATCTATTACCGCCGGCAACTGTTAATTCTCCCCGGCCTATGGCTACGGCTAGTAACGGCCAATCAGGTTCCGAGATTTCAATACGGAATCGACTTGTGAAGCAAGCCGCTTGGGCTTATCTTCAGCCGATGTCGACTTCGCCGGATTCATCCGGACGGAGCTTATTTAGCCGTCTCTGGTTCCGATTTCCGGTTAACAATCCCGTTGCCGGAGTAATCGAATTCGTTGATCGGTGCATTTTTGCTCCTTTGAGTAGAGCTGTTGATTGGATACTTCGTGCTATTCGGATCCGGAGCTCCAGATAACAACAAATACAAATAATCCGAACATATACTTCGATTAAAAAAAAAATTAGCATCATAAATGTACAACGAACGAATTTCATTTTTCTATATGTATAAACCATAAGAAAAAGGAAAAAAATTCAATAAAAAAATACTTGTGATTTTTTTTTTGTCGTCGTCATTTTTGATTATATACAAATTACAATGTACAAATGTATTGTTACTAGAGCGTCTATATTAGAATCCATATTGGGATCCGAACCGGGTTCGAGATAATCCTCCGGGTCTAGGTATCGAGTTCGATCCTTTAGGTGTACTCGGGTCGGCTAGGTTTAGTATATGGACCGGTGAGAGGAGTAAGACCGCGGAGATTGTGGTTGCCTTCTATCTGATCGTGGTGATGGTGGTGGTGGTTGCCTCCGATCGGATGATGGCTTACTTCTCCGAAAGAACCCGAATGACGATGACGATGATGGTGATGGTGGGGCCGAAGGTGGTGGCGATCGGCGAGAAAGGTCAGTACCATTTCTTTGCTGCAAGAATTGGTCAAATTATTTATAATCACGTAAATATTATAGATCGTGACTCGTTTCTTACTTATAAGCTTAGTCAAACACCTTCGTAAAATATTTGAAATAGAGGAGGAAGTAACGAGGAAATGAGAAAATAGATTATGATAGTGATAGTGGGAAAATAAAGGAACGGCGGGGAATTATTTGTGAATTTAATTTTGTTAGTATTGTTTATTTTTTTAAATTGAAATGTATGATTGTTTTTTTATGAATTATGTATAGTGGAAAATAGAAAATTAAGACAATCTATGAAATTTAAACGTGTAAGATTTGTCTCATTATTATATAGTTTCTTGTAACTTAATGTGAAAGCTTCGTTGGTAAATAAGTTATTTCCATCGTTTCAATTTATATGAAGTAAATCGTCTCAATGAAGTAATTTGTCTGGATACAAAATTTAAGAAATATGAAAAAGACGGTATCATGTAAATGTATGGATGTTGGGCCGGTCCAATATGATTTCTAGGCCCAATAAGTAGATTTCCTAGAGCCCAATATGGAATTCGATTTCAAAAGGTCCTATATTTTGAAAATTTTGAAAAAGGACTAATCCACACCCAAAATCTTCGAAAAATACAAGAAAATACAAAAGGACGGTCTGGTGCACTAAGTTTATGCGTGGGATCAGAAAAGGGGAAAACCATTATACATCATCTTACTCTTCATTTCAGCAAGAGGTTTTTTTGAAGAAAATATAAGTCAAATATCGCTCAACTTCTTTTCAGAAAGGAATCATCCACACACGAAACATTCACGAAATTAAGAAAAAAAGTCGTGTTCTCTAAAAAAAGCACAGTTTGATACCCTAAGCTTATGCACGGGGTCCACAAAAGAACTAGACTACAAGGGTCTGTTATAGATAGTCTTGCATTTCAGCAAGAGGTTAATATAGATCGTATATCTTTGAAAATTTCGAAAAAGGAATAACCAACTCGAAAAAACACTCACGAAATCAAGAAAATATGTTTTGCCTAAAGAAAAACCATTTAGTCCACTAAGCTTATGCAGGGTATCCTGAAAAAGGACAAGACTACAAGGGTTTGTTATACTCGGTCTTATTCTACATTTAAGTAAGAGATGTTTCGAAGAAAATACGTAGGGAGTGAAAGTACCTCAGAGATAAGATGTGAATCTCTTCTAGATGGAGAAGCAAAATCAAGCAATTGAAAGAACTTAGCTTGTCCCAATTCAGTGCAATTTTGCCAGTAATAAATAGCCAAGTCAAATGCCCTTGTTCTGAACTCTAGAAAACCCCTGTCAATATCTGGTTCATGCCTTGATACATATGGTTTCAATAATGTATCATATATGTATCTTGTTCCCTTTGTTTTTGGATACCATAAGTATATTATAAGTGCCAATTTTGCTTCACTGTACATTGGTAGCCTGAAATAAACAACACAAAAATGGAATGTCAAATGCAATTCACACATCGTAAGGGCTTACAGTCTAGTGATACCGGTCAAATCTTTTTTTAAAGATGAATGTAAGATGTAGTTTCATGCTATGTTCTTAGGACTCTTCATAAATGGCAATGGATGTGCTTCAGATCCTTTGAAAGTAGTGCATTTTCGGAGGATCTGACACAGAGTAAGATGACATTTTTGGGAAGTCTAACGCAATGGAGGTTTCATGTATCAAATGGAAGGCCTTCGAAGTCTATGCAAATTGCAGACCACAAAGGCGTATATAACCTAGTGATATCATCATATCAATGAGTCATACTCGTAATAGATAAGAAAGTGGATTGAAATTTCATGCTATGTTGTTCGGACTCTTCAAGAAAGTCGGTGGGTGTACTATGATTCACAAAAAATACTTCATTTTAGAGGATCTGACATGACCGCGATAACATTTTTCGAGAGGCTAGCAATGTAGGTTTCATGTATCAAATGGAAGGCCAACCTAATGATATGAATGAGTCTTCCACGAAATAAGTATGAATTTTGAATATAATTTTTTTTTAAAAAAAGAATGTGAATTGAAGTTTCATGCTATGTTTTTCAAACTCTTTTAAAATGTCGACGGGTGTGTGTCACGTCTTCTTCTTTTGGAGAATACGACAAAAACGCGTCGACATTTAGAGTTTGAGCATATTCTTAGATTTCATGTATCAGATGAACCTAGAAGTTTATTGAGTTCATACCATGTCATGAATACATCACCAAAGCTCTCAAATATTCTCAACAATGCCACAATAATCCTGAACAAGAAGAAAAAAAACAAATTAGAACCAATCGGAACGGTTCAATTAGAAGAAAACATGTAGCAAAATGGTTGACTCTCCCTTGCCAACCCCAAAAACTCAACATTGCTCTATGTTACTCAGTCTCTCTAGAAATATAGTCAAAATGTGTGTCGGATCCTACAAGGCTAAGCATCTATTAAGGATCCAACACTGATACAACAATATTAGACAATCTGAACAACGTAATGTCCCTTCTAATGTAAGATAAGGACCAAGTCAAGAAAGGAATAAAGTTCCAATAAGACCAAAGTATGTTACCATTTACTTTCTAGAATCTCATTAATACTTCTTTTTTATGTCATTTTCATATGTGGAGTTGTAAATTGCTAACTACTCCATCAATTATATGGACTAAAAGAATAGACTTTTGATTAACATTGGTTGACCTAAAGTTAATCAAAAGAAAATAATTTGATTAGAAGTTAAATAAGACTTCTTTTAATTAATCAAAAAGCTTGAACATGTCAAAAAACTACTCAATACCAATCATTTCTACAAATCCCTTTTTGCCAACTTTGCTTTCTTGATGGTTCAACTCTCCCACCCACCCCTCCTCAACTAACAACCCCCCACCCCACCCCCCAATATAATCCAAAAATAATACTTTATCCGTTTCACTTTGTTTGACACTATTTCTTTATTACGACACACTCTACGTGATCATTCAAGCCTTGAAAATAGACTCTAACAGAAAATGCAAGATAAGGATTGACCCTTGTCGTGGACCCTTCCCCGGGACCCGGACCTTGCGGATAGGGGGAGCTTAAGAAACTTATATATAGCTATTACACATATTCAAAACTACAAGTTCCAAGAAACTCATAACCCCACACCGACATAAAATTATGCGTCAAGTCAAACTAACGAAAAAGTAAAAAAACAAAGTTATTTACCAATATTGGCACCAAAATCTGAGTTCTTCAATTTCAACTCTGCTATTCTCAACAGTCTTATAACATTCAAAAGCAGGATATGCATATCCAAGAACCAATCTGTCAAAAAAACAAAATAATCACAAAGCAAAAATCAAAAAACACACTAATAAACCCCACACATACAAAACAAAAAGCAAAAAAGCCCAAAAAAACTCAAAAGACAAAAACAGAAGGAATCATCAAAAGCAATACTTAAAAACAAAGAAAACAAAAAATCACATACACTAAACTGCTGGTGATGAGTTCTCCCAACATCTTTTCTTCAAATACCTAAACAGAAAAACTCAAATTTATAATAAATATACACATAAAAATTGAATCTTTAATCATAATGTAAATTATTACTATTTTTTTTTTTTGCTCAACTCAAAATGGGAGATACCCAAAAGCTAAATTTACCAAAAAGAAAAACTTGGGTTCTTCAAAATACCTAAAAAACAGCAAAAACAATCAACACATTAGCAAAAATTACAAGAAATACCCATAAAAATCAAATCTTGATCAAACTGTGTAAAAAAATTTTGTTAAACTCAAATGAGAGAAACCCAAAAGCTAAAATCACCACAAAGAAAAACTTGAGAGATCTTCAAAATACCTAAAAAGAAAATTTTTAAAAAAATCAACCCATTAGCATAAATTATAAGAAATACCCATAAAAATTGAATCTTGAAAAAAAAAAAAACTTGCTGAACTGCAAATGTGAGAACCCAAAACCCAAAAACTAAAAGGGAATACAAAAAATAACACACACACACAAAAAAAAAACTCAACCTTTAGTAAAAAATCTGAAAAAAAAAACAATAAAAATTGAATCTTGAAACTAAAAAAAATGGGAGAAAAAACTCAGAAATTAATTAACCAAAAGAAGTTGCAATCTTTTACCTATGAGATAAATGATTCAAAGGGGTTTAATAATATGAAGGGATTCAAATTTATAATTTTTTTTTATAATATAGTTTCTTTTGTGCATTAGAAAGGATCTTAAATTCTGGAAAAAAGAATATATATAACAAGGGGAAAACGTGAAAGAAGAGGATGATGAAGAGAACAATTTCGTAGTATTTGTTATTATTGGAATGTGTAAGGTTTATATATATATATATACATAATGATTTGGTGGGGTGGGTGGGGTAGACCTTTTTTTTTTTTTTTTTTTTAAGTAAACGTTCTCTAATAAAGGTGATTTCTTATGCAATCGTTTTGATGATTATAAACGTAACGATTGTTTTTTCCTTTTTTTAACTTGAGTCTATAATAAAGGTGATTTCTTATGTGATCGTTCGATAATTATAAACATAACGATTGTTTTCTTCTTTTTTAACTTGAATTTCATATATTTAAGTTGAGAATCTTATTAAAATATCGCTCTATCTTTTTTGAAATGGCGATAAAGTATGTGTATATTTTGTCTTCCCAGAATTCCTACTTAATAAGATTTTACTACTAAATATGTTATTATTGTTATGATTCTGATTCAGTAATTTATTATATAAGATATTTTATTTAAAAGTTAAGAAAAACTTTTTTTTAAAATCATAATCCCTATTTGGGTACTTTGAAATTCAAAAATACTGATTAAAAATGAAAAAAAATACTTATTACGTCATCATGTTTTTTAGAAAGTATCTTGTCTTTTAAAATTTGTGATTAAAAATGAAAGGATATTTATTATTTATCACAGTCCTTTAATATAAGTACCTTGATAGCCAAATCTTTTGAATAAAATCAAAATTTTACTTACTCACTATCTAATAATATTTGTTTTCTATTGACTTTATAAATATTTTAAGAAACTCTGAATAAAAGAGTGATTTTATAATATCAATCTTTACATGTAATAAATATAATATTTTGAAAAAAGTAATAGAGAAATGACTATTATTAATGAAAAGGACAAATTAATATCATAATACAAATATATATTACTGAACATCTCAAAATAATACGTTTTACTATAATCTATGACTTCTATTAAACATTCTGATATTTAAATTTCCTAATTAAAAAAAATTATTCAAACTTCACAATACAAATTCACAATGCGAATAAAATATTTTAATATTTAAAATTCTTAATTTAAATTATAATAAAAAAATATTTACTACGTCACCACGATCCTTAACGGAAAAAGGTGAGTGAGGGTTTTGGATAAAGTAAAACTTAGAAGAGAAAGGCATTTGACGATTTCTTAGGAGGGACGCCTTGTATTATATTTTTATATTTCTGTTTGTTTTTTTTTTAGAAAAAAAATCAGTTTTTTTTTATTTGTTTTCTTTTAAAAAAGCTATTTTTTATTTTCTCATTTATTTTACAAGAAATTGAGTGAAAGAGATTTCTTGGGATTCTTTTTTTATTATTATTTATTTTCAAACGGCGAGTTTAGCGGTTGAAAGTCTCGTGGAGTCATGGGATAATTTTGATAATATTTATTATTTATTTATATTCAAAGAGAAAAGGTCAAAATATACCACTAATATTTTATAATTTATTTATAATTATCTTTATTAGCTATCGATTAATAATAATAATAATAATAATATATTCAGTAATATTTTATAAGTTGAGTTTATACTTTATAGGAAAGGATGTTGTAGTTTTGTCGGTATCTTGTGAAAATAAAGAGATTTTTGATAAATTTATTGCTCAAATTAAATTTTTTTTAAAGTAATGAAAATCATATAATTATTTTACTGCCTTTTTTCATATTAATTTATCACTTTATTATAATTAATTTTATGTAATTACCTTTGAATGTGTATGAAAGTTTTAGGTTGAGGTTTTATAGAAAAATAGAGTTGAAAATTTAAAAATAAGAAATGAAAAGAAGTTTCATGGAAAAGAATCAATGGAGAAATGAAGGGTTTAAATGAAAATTCTTTGCTTAATTATAATTTTTTGGACTCAATGTTTTGTCTCAATTAAATACATTTGCTAAATTTCAATGTTTTATTATTTTTTATTTAGATTTTTGTATAGTATCCGTATTGAAGTCCAATAAAATCTATAATTTCGTATTGCAAAGTTCAAATATGAAGATATCGCTTTCAATGAGTTTATTTTCATTCTCAAAATCCAAACTTAAAATTTATGAATAAAAACTAAGGAATCTCGACCATTCTTTTATCGCGATCAACAATTGTTTTTTTTTTCTTATCTAGCAAGGATTTTATAAATACTTTCATATATATTCTTTGATTAAATTGACCACAACAATTGTTTTAATGTTTAATTGACCCACAAATAATAAAATTAGCCTATGGTTGGTTTTATCAACCTTTTGGAAGTTTCATGTGACATAATTATGTTCCCCACACACATTAAAAAAAAGGACAATAACATAATCATAAAAAGTTTAAGTTATATGTAATGACGTTATAAAAAATTATTTAATGTACTATAACGAAATAAAAAATATAGATCAATAATATTTTTAAAAAATTATTTATTTAACATAAGTATCATTTAATAGATCATCAAGGATGTTAATATATATAGTTTATATATGTTCTAGATTCAAAGTTTGTCTCAATTGTCTGCATCAAATATTACCCAAATTAATTTTCTTTGTTGCAAATTTGACCTCTTAAATGTGTAGGACTTTGATATATTTTTTTTTATATTTTATAGATCCTAGAAGTAATTAAATTAATTAATCAATGATTTGGACTAATTATGAGCCATAGGAAGCTTCATGTCACATTATTTGAATTATGTACAAATATATGGATCTAATTTACCTTGTAGCTTACACTATCCTTTTAAACAATTTTTACCTCTTTTGACCCTTATTCCACCTGTCTTAAAAAATCTTATCAGAAGTTTCATATTCGACGCTTTGTGGATCCTAATTATAATTTGAATTACAATAGAAAATGACGAAGGCTAAGTAAAAAAAAAACATGTTGAATTTTAAATTAAGATGGGTTTAAAAGAAAAGGTAACAAGATTAGTATTTACAAATAATTAGTTGTAATAATAAAGACAAATTGGATTAATATCTTTAATTCATATACTTTTAGGATAAGAAGAAACAATTATTCAATATTTTTTTCCTCTTTATTAGAACCAAAATATACAAAATGAGTAGCTTCTTCATATCAACTTGGTAGGTTTTGTCCATACATAACAATTTTATTATTATTATTATTATTTAATATAAACTTTAATCCATCCACTTCCTATCTATAAATACCTTCTTTTAATTTTCCTATTTAAAGACAAACATACTTTTTCTTATGTTTTAACCAACAAATTAATCAAGGTTGTAGTGAGGTAGTAAACTACCTTTTTGATCCTTAATTATCTGGGGTCTCGAGTTTGAATTTTGAAAATATTAAAGTTATCTTTGATATATAGTAAGTACAAAATTTCTTGACATGCAGTTATTATAATCGAAATTAAAGCATATTCAATTATCGTGTTTTTTTTTTAATTTTAAAAAACATGCTTTATATTTAAGATAGAGGTAGATAACTAGTGTACTTTTTATCCTATTCTAATTATAATTTAAAATGATCAGTGGGTATCATGATCTCCATTATGAGATAATTAAGTAGTTGTAGCTTTGATACATGAATGGAGATTCTTAAAGAATTAATTAAGAAATAGTGTGTATAGTGAGTATAAAGGTCTTATCTTATCTCGTAAAAATAGAAAGAATGTTTTCGAGTAAAGCCTTTAATTATATTGATTATAATAGTTTTTCCGCAAGATGAAAAGAAAATGGATCTTAACATTTTCAATCCATCGTCAAAAAAATTCACTTGCCTAGCGCCAATATATATTTAGAATATACACTAATTATATAACAGATAATGTTTCTTTTTTTTTTTTAAAATACTTTTTATCATAAACGTTATATGATATTTTTTATTTTTCATCTGATATTGAACATTTATATTAAAGTTCAATTTTATTAGATAGTTACGTGTAGTAAAACTCTCAAAAGATAATCACAATTCACAAACACATCTTTTTTGGGTCATTTATAGAAGGAATTAAGGAATTAAAGGTTGGAAATGCTTGCAATACTTAAATTATATAACAATTTGGGGTTAGAGTTTGTTAAAAAAACTTACTAATTATAGTAGGCCAGCCTAAAATGTGTTTTAATTTGTTATTTTCAATTAATCAAAAAAATAATTATATTTTTAAGTATGTAACTTAAATTCTTTCATTTTTATTTGTTTTCCATTCTAAGCAATTGATAAGTAAGTCATTAAAAAATCGTTTGATAGTTAATTAGAATTATACGAATATTAATTATAAACATATCATTTTATTCTATATTCTATTCTGCATAAAATGATACATTAATTTCTTCATAGATTTTTAAATTACAAATCGAAAAGATAATTATTTTTTTTCATCACATTGCTTTATGGACTTGTGTCTTTATACACAAGCTAGTCTTTTTTTGCTTGGCATACACGTAAATGGTTGACCATAAGACCTTAAATTTGTATATTTTTATGTTTCTTTCGTCTCAAATTATTTATCGTATAATTATAATTTTTTTTAAAAAAATTATTCTATCCTCTATTTTAATCTTAATTAAGATATAGTCTCACTTCGTAAATATTTATGTGACATATCTGATTTATATGATATTCGTAGTCTTAAAAAATAATTGATAGTGTAAAAAAAAATTACGTTTATCTTGAATTTTCTAAAATAGTACCATACTATATACAAAATAAAGGTCAAATTTAGATATTTTTATGAATTAAGAAAATGCATGCTTCTATCATCTTGATCACCTAATTTGTTTATTAATTAAGATTATTAACTAGCATTAGAAAATTAAGTAAAGTTAGTTATGTTAGGTGAACCCTCTTTCATGCATGGAGAAAATAATTAAAAAAAAAACAAGACTACTTTTTAGTTTATGTGAGATAGTTTGAATCACGCAAAAAAAAAAAATCATTGTTTAAAAATGCTATAGCATTTATATGATTATAAAACTTTTTAAGTAGCCTTAGTTATATCGTAACATTTGTGTGATTATAAAAGTTATTCAGGATAAATATAAGTAATTTAATTATTTTAAAATATAAAATAATATTCTTTTGAAACGATAAAGCAAAAAGCATGTCATATAAATTAGAATGAGTGAATTGACTTTCAATTATTGTTAAGACAGTCATACTTCCTTCGCCTAAACTAGGACTTAATCGTGACTCAGTATAAAAAGGCATTCTGATGCACAAGATATTTCACGTTAGCTAAATTCGAAAAAAGTTCTTAAGGTGTGATATAGTAAATATAATCTACACAAATATTAATAATGTCACGACCCAAAACGAGCCGCGACTGGCACCCACACTTAGCCTCCTAGGTGAGCGAACCAACCAATCTAAACCCCAACATTTACCAGTAGTTCAACTATAAATAATATAAATAATGCGGAAGCTCCAAAACTCATAAAGGAAATCAATTAACACAACTTCTAAAGTTAAAAACTTATTATTCCCAAAATCTGGAAGTCATCACAACAAGAACATCTATCCTCAAATTTCTAAATCTAAGAGTATTTAAGAAGCTAAAAATAGTAAAAAGATGGTCCATGTCCGAACTTCAAGACATCACGACGTGAAGGAGAGAATCCAACATGAGCTAGGAATAATAGCTCACCCTGAAATCTGATGTGCTGAAGACTGGCTAGAGTTGAGGACGAGTCGAAGTCGATGGCACGCTTGCTGCACTCCACAAATAACAAAGAAGAAAATTACAAGTAGGGGTCAGTACAAGGAACACGTACTGAATAGGTATCATCGGCCAACTCAAAATAGAAAACAATATATACTGAATAATAATATAAAATCAACCATAATACTTAACAGGTGACAATCAACAAGTATAAGAACCATTGACAACAACACCAAGCACACCTATGAGGACTCAAGCCTCCACACCATACTCATTTGGGAAATAGGTTCTTTAAATTTGAGGACATTAACATAATTCAAGATTCATTCTCTTTATCATTATCGTGTCGGAACGTGACACCCGATCCTCTAATACTACCGTGTCGGAACGTGACACTCCGATCCCCTAATACTATTGTGTCGGAACGTGACACTCCGATTCCCTAATACTACCGTGTCGGAACGTGACACTCCGATCCCCTAATACTACCGTGTCGGAACGTGACACTCCGATCCCCTAATACTACCGTGTCGGAACGTGACACTCCCATCCATTTATCTCATTATTTTAGTTCATCAAGCCTTCTTTATGTCAAGGCGCCATCTTAATAGAGAGGATTTAAGATTGAAGATTCAACAGTCTCATCATTCTGACCACCACAATTACACAATCACAACATACAAACACACAATCAAGCATATAGAAGACTTTACAATACCACCCAATACATATCGATCGCTATTTAGAGTTTATCTATCACATAGAAATAAACTATAACCTACCTCTACCGAAGAATCGTGATCAAGCAAGCTACTTCCCGATGCCTTTGCTTTCTTCCTCGTTCTCTCTCTCTCGCTCGTTCGTTCTCCTCTGTTCTTTTTATTTTTCCTCTCCAAATTCTTTTTCTTTTATCCTAATTATCATATAATCAATTATAAAAGATGATAAAAGTAACCCACTATTTATTTCCTTATTAACTTCTTTAACCCCCAAGTAAATAAATTATTAAACTTACCCCACTAATTCCATAATTATAATCATGAATAGTCCAAAACACCCCTTTAAAACTTTTAGCAGAAATTTAACCAAGTCGGGGTTACGCAGCTTGTGACGGTCCGTCGTATTCATGACGGGCCGTCCCGCAAGTCCGTCACAAAGTCCAGAGAGTTAAATTCAGTAATGAAACTTGTGACGGTCCGTCGTATCTACGACGGTCCGTGCTGCAATTCCGTTGCGGAGTTCAGAGAGTCGCTCCCAGTACCCAGATTTTCAGAGTTGAAGTGTTTTGGAACGGAGACTCTCAACCGAGCGCCGTGCCTGTGACGGATCTTCCTACCTGCCGTCGAGGGTAATGAGGAGAGCGATAGAAGAAATTACACAAGTGTGGGACGACATTCTGATGCACAAGATATTTCACGTTAGCTAAATTCGAAAAAAGTTCTTAAGGTGTGATATAGTAAATATAATCTACAAAATTAATAATTACTTCCAGAGCTCAAACTCGTGACATATATTGTTCCAAGCTAGGCTTCCCCTTCTAGTAGACTTGGTTTTCTTATAGACTCATTTATTAGGTTCATTAACATGGTTCATATACCACAAATTCAATACAATGTATCTATTTGATAGTTCATTGACCCTGAAATAAATTAGTATATAATTTATATCAAAGTATAATTAAGTCATTTGAAGTTTCTTGTCATGTACATTATCAAAAAATATGATGCAGCAGATCGATCATTATCGATTAAAAAAAAGGAGAATTAACCACTTAATTAGAAGGCCAAAATGAAATAATAAAGGGATAATGCCCAAGTACCCCCTCAATCTATGCCTGAAATCTCAGAGACACACTTATACTATACTAAGGTCCTATTACCCCCCTAAACTTATTTTATAAATAATTTTTTACCCCTTTTTGACCTATGTGGCACTATCTTGTGGGCCCAACAATGGTTGACTTTTTTTTAAAAACTAGTGCCACGTAGGCTAAAAAGAGGTAGAAAATTACTTATAAAATAAGTTCAGGGGGGTAATAGGACATTAGTATAGTATAAGTGTGTCTCTGGGATTTCAGACATAGGTTGAGGGGATACTTGTGCATTTTCCCAATAATAAACAATAATTGATTTTGATGTAACTCTGCTTTTTCAGAAAAACATATTGGATTATTAATGAGTTAAGATGGATTAATTAAAAGAAAAAATCCAAGTAATTATTTGTAACATAGGAGGCCACTCTGTTCAATAATTCATCCTAAGGCATATTGATATTGGGTTTATAGTTAGATTGCATCGAGTTAAATCTATATTGATTTTTTACCTGAAAAAAAAGTTTCTTTTTTGTTATTTTAAATTTGAGAATATGAAATTTAAAAATCTGTATATACTATATAAATTTTTGAGATAACCGTCTTTTATTCCCTTTCTATGCATCTTTGAAAAAGTCTTCGATATTAATATGTTGACAACAAATAATTGGAGAATTAGAAAACATATAATAGATTAACAATTCCCATATATTATGTAGTTTAAATAATGAAGCTAGGTTTCAAAAATTGAATGTTGATTCATCAACTTAATATTAAATTAACTCCTTTAATTTTGTTTCCTTTTTTCCTTCAAAAGACAAACTTGCTTTGTTTTTAAGATATAGAGGCTAGAACTTGTGTACTTTTTATACTTTTCTAATTTTTTTTAAAAATAATAATAATAATATTATGAGTGGGAATCATGATATTCACTTTGTGATATATATATATATATATATATATATATATATATATATTGATAAATATTGATATTTATGTTGTTCGGATTTTTAAAAAATATTAAGAGTGTGTGAAATTCACTAAAAGTAATATATTTTTAAAGAATCTGAGACGGATGCGATATCAAAAGTGGAGAGTCCGCGCAACTAAGATTGATACAATTTACAAAACGAGTTTTCAAACTAACAAATTAAGCTTTTTTTACATATAACATTTCACAAAGAATATTTTCAGCTAAATTAAAAAAATATGTTTTATTCAAGTATATATTATAGACATCACTACCTTAAGTAAAAATATAACACAAAATTTAAAGATATTTTAATACATTTTATTCATCTTCAGTAAAAATCATATATTTTTTTTTTTTTGGAAATCAAGATAAATTCAAAAAAATGCAAAAATGAGACATGCATTTAGTAAGATAGAAATTTGTAATATAAGAAAAATAAAAGTTGTTTGGAGTTTGGAGAATGACAGGTGGGAGGAACGATATCCTCAACTAAGTTACGCAATGCACGAATTCAGATTAATTAAATTGAAATATAGATGTTAAATATGAAATAAAATCATAATTTTAAGTAAATATTTAAAAAAAATTGAATATTTCAAAAAATTAATTCTAATTATATATAAACGTGATGATTTTGTATTGAAGAAGGTTTAAATGAATCTATCAACTTTATCCGACTCGTATCTCGGGATATGAGGTGGAAAACCATATGTAGAGTGCATGTAGGGTAAGCTTACGAATTTCTACCGGTCAAGGCGCGAATTGCTTGAATTTTAATAGATATAATACATAAATATGTCATTTACTTAGCTTTAGTGAACACTAATTTTTACAATTTTGAATGTGTACAAATAACATTTAAACTGGTACAAAAATTGGACAAGTGTAGATATACGTGTCCTACATGACATTAATACGCTTCGGACGCCACATATGACAGAAAATTGTCACGTAAGGTGTCACGTAGGACGAATGCGTCTATTTGTTAAATTTCATAATAGTTTAAGTGTCTGCTAGTGCACACCAAAGTTATAGTTACTAACTGACGTCAAGTTTAATGTCATGTTTACGTATCAGGTTTTCGAAGTTCAAATACATATATCTAGCCCATTGCAATACATGTATAACGTATACATAAGATCAAAATTAGGTGCGTATTTGACTCTCTCTACTCTCGCCTCCGCTCGTCTCTCTCCCAATATTTGGTCCTAACATACATGTATTTTAGTTCATTCACATGTATCCGAAAAGTGTTACTCCGACTCTCTCCCTATTTTAACGTAATCCGATAATAAAAATACATATATTTAAATGTATTTGATATGAAATTATTAATCGAGTCTCGAAAAAACAAAATGATAAAAAATTAGAAACACTTCCATTGAGTTCGAACAAAATCCTCAGGTAAAATCCATGGTTTTTGCTCATCATCTTTCTCCCATTACTCGAACTCTCTCTTACTTCTCCAGGTTCTACAAATTCTCTGCAAAAATCCCAAATAATTTTACCTTTTTTTGTTAGATTTGATACCCATTTTGTGTTTTTTTTTTGTAAACTATGCAAATAGACGTCAAATTCGTATTTTTTTTTGGATATATATTCGATGATTAATGATTTTTTTCTGGGTTTTTTGATTTTCAGGAGAAGAATTTCATCGAAGTGTAGAAATTTACAAATGGGTTCTGAAAATTTGAGTCTAATTGATACAAGAAAGCGTGCAAATTTTCGGCTTAGTAACGTTTCAGGGTATTATTGCACTCTCAGCTGTGTTTTTTGATTCTAAATTTATTTAATTTATATTGTTAGTGAGAAGGGTTAATGTGATATAGGATTTTTCATAATATAAAGAAGTAAGCACACGAAGAACTAATTTTGAGTTTATATATATATGCAAAATGTAATTTTTCGGGGTTCGAGTCTGTCTGGCTGATTTGTGAATGTGATCAGATAGATAGGGGTACTAGATATTAGACATTGCTAATATAGTCTCTGAAACAAACTCGAATCCAACTCAAGCAATATATATTTATCGTTGAATACAAGTTACAACTATAATGCGCACAACGAAGTAAGAAAGCACTAACTAAGGAGAGATTAACATAGAAGAAGAGATACTAGAACAGTGAAAGGGGATGAGATAACTGACAGCCAAAGCTTCAACATAATTGTCTAACCATTCTTCTAACTTCTAGTCCTTTTTAACAAATGCTTACTGGGTCTGGATTCCAAATAAAAGACTCTAATAGCCCATAGGCCCTTACAGAGTGTCAGAGTCAGTTTGGATCACAAGTCACAACAGACTCGATTATTGGAGTTTCAGTTTGAAGCACATTTGTCATTGTGTATAGTGAGTTTTTTATTTTAAAAATCTAGTCTTTTGGTGTAGAAATTATCATTCTTTATGTTTTGTGCATATTTTTTTATATGTAGTAGTCTTTATTTTTGGTAACTGTGGTGTCCAGGCTGGTTTGCGCGCACCTCGACTAGTGTTTTGTCTTAAATGGGATTTGAACTTGTGACCTCATGGTGCTCAACCCACTTTCGTGGATCGCTAGGCCACATTGGGTGCTTTTATATGTAGTAGTTGAGAGTAAAGAGTTGTTTTTTAGGAATTCTTGAAGCATTTTAAAAATATTTTCTATTTTAAAAGTTCTTGTTTATAGTAGTTTCATCCTTTTTAGGAATATAAGAGTGTGCTATTTTTTATTTTTTTATTTTTGGAACGGACTAGTACGGAAATAGTACCAAACAAAGTGGAACGGATGGAGTAGTTAGGATAGCTGAGATAGCATTTTGGTACTCTCATGGGTTACTATGATATCGAACTGATTGGCATTTTACTTACTATCCAATTGCCTTTTACTTATGAGAAATGAGCTGCTGATTGAAGATCAAATCATGTTGTTAGTGTTTATTATTGAGGGTAGTCTCTCATCTTGTGCATGTAATGCTGGGTCAGTTATAAGATGGATCTGCTGGAAATTCATGCGAAGGACCCGAAGTTTCATGTTTTGTTTATTCCTGGAAATCCAGGTTGTTATAGTTTGTAAGCCACTGAATCTATGTTTTTGTACGTGTTAATGAAGTGTTACAGTAAATAAACTATGTATACTGCTGCAGGTGTTATCTCATTTTATCTTGATTTTCTGGAATCACTCTATGTTCTGCTGGATGGAACTGCATCTGTGACAGGCAAGATACAGTTTCACATCTTGAATAGCGAGATTCCTGATCAGCTAGAAATACTCATTTGTGGTTTTAAAATATGAACTTTTGTACTAATTGATCCATTTTTGGTTTTGTTTCTTTCAGCAATCTCACACATTGCTCAAACAGAAAAGGTAATGCCTTTAGGCCAACATAAATTTGAATACTGGCAGCTGGTTCACAACCTCCATACTCAGCTTAAGTTTGCTTCTATTGTCTAAGATCACCCTCATTTTCTTCAGTTCCCATGTTCTTAATGAAGTAAGCAGTATTTCAAGACATAAAAACATTTTGACTATCGCAATAACCTTTGAACTGCAAACAGCATGTATTTGTTGCTTACCTCTATGATTTGTCATCCCCTTCATTGCCTAGTACCTGTCTTCACCACCTCCTTATTCTTTGAGTACCATGTTACAATGGCTACTTTTCTGATTCAAACGGTTGCAATATGGGAATGAGAGCTTCACTTGGATTCATCAAAACTTTACAAATTAGCAAAAAGTTGCCCCTACCCTTACCGCATAGTCCCATAACCCTTTAAAATCAGATATATACCAGGAACAATTGTACGCGCATTCACAACCTACTGGTTACTGAAACTTTCCTGGAGTTTATGAAGCTCCTTTAGCAAAGGGGAGTTAGCAGGATCATATGCAGATAGTCTATCCATAAGGTTTTAAAAATTGCGGTTGGCGCGTTGAAGTTGTATAAAGTATGAAAAGAAACTTGGTTAAATATATTTTTGCATTGTTCAATTCCTACTATAATTTTTTCTCTTAACTCTATATTCCTAAGCTTTATTCCTGCTTCTTGGGATAAAATTCATAGGACAACAGGTTTAGATTCCTAGTCTTTGCCAAGTATTTATATTTCATAAAAAACAGTTTCTTTTGCAGGAGAAAAAAGTAGTAAAAGTTACAAAACCTAAAAAGTACCCTAATTAATATGTATAAGTGGTCAATTCAAGAATATTTGAACTAAAAGACTGGAGACCAATGAGACATGTCTATCATGTATATATACACTCATGTCTTTCAGATATGTGTGCACGAACTGTTCTTCTATCCATGACAAGGGATCATCGTTAACTGGAACCTCTTCTTAAATACAAGCATCGAGAAGACTAACATGGTATGGAAATAGTTGCACCAGCTTACTACTTCTGAACTCCATTAGCATTCAATATGACTCTATGTGGAACTAAAAGACCGTCTATCAAAAAGGATGCAGTGAGCTAAGTCGAGCTTTGGTATTGCTGTGCAAGTTAGGTTGCACACATCATTCTATTGGAACATGTGATATCCATTTGATAAAATGGAGTCTCAGTTTTGAGTTGCTGTAAGGGCCTCTGGTGTTTGTTCTTCCTTTCTGACCGTTAATTTTAGTTCACAGTTTGATTGAACTAAGATTTGTCATAGACTGATTCGATAGTCTTTAAAGATGAATATTCATTGGTGTATGTTAATATCTTGTTTTACACTTTCACCTGGCACTAATACCCCAACAACTGCATGGCTAACATAGTTGTATGATTTGTTCCAATTGCTAGAATTGGGAGCATGGAAGGCTGTTCTCACTGCAAGAACAAACAGATCACAAGGTAATTTTCTTACCACATTTTAGAATTTTCTTAAAAAAGAAATCCTTTCTTTTTGGGGGAGGGGGTGTGGCGGATGGGATGGTGAAAAGCATATCATTAGCAATTCTTTTATGGTTAGGGTGCCAATAGCACTAATATTTCCTCATTAGTGCTATATCTATGTTAATGGAACGTTGAAATTACCATTCATTTTGTGGCTAAAGGATGTAGTCAAGAGCAGTTTTTACTCATACTCATTATTGGATTAGCTTCGTCTATTCTTCCTCAGGAGGAAGTTCAACGTCTATATTGGTGTTTGAGGGCATGGAGAAATGCGTAATCCACAGGGCATAAGTCCCATCAGTATTCAATTTTACATTTCAATAATTAATATTATAGTAGGAATAGGATTTGTGCAATTTCGAACAAGGAATAGGAATAGGATTTGTATATAGTATCCTACTTTGGAGTTCGTAGATTGCTTTTGCTTTAGCTCTATTAAAGTCATCTATCAGATATCTAGTCTTTTGGAGTTGCCGTAGTTATAGAACCAGATTAACTACCCATATTACCACTTCCGGATGCAACAACTTGTACTTCTTCCAAAGTCACATTCCACATGAATTTAAATTTTGAACATGTAGTTAATGCTTTATTGCATTCTTCAACCAGAAAAAAGCAGAAAATAGAAGGTGAATCAACATCAAAGAAAATAACATGCCTAAGGCACAAAAAAATGAAAATCCAAAATCTAATGTGACTGAAAAAGGAAAGGGTAAAGCAAGATGATCATGCCAAAGTCGCTAGGACTGGTCTGAGGATGATTTCTTTATGTTCAGGGTTGCTGGTTAGCCTTGATGATATGAGTTAGGGATCTTTTTCTTTGGTGTGGGAAGAATTTGAGTATTAACAAAGAGGGATTTAGAAAAAACAATGGGATTGTGTAAATTACCTCTATTTTTATAAGTTCCAAAAGGCGTGAGCCTTCTTGTGGTACGTCATGTGCCTCACTTTGTAGGGATGCTCCCAACAGAACTTACAGCCCGATATCCCCCAGTATGTCTTTTCGTATGCCCACTCCAGTTTGCGCCCCAGGAATCGCCATAAAAGCTCCTTTCAAAACAATGGTCTATATCAATCTGCATTCTTGATTTAATTTGTTTCAAATCTTTTTTTCCAGATGAACTTCATAGAGCATGAACTTCAGGATGTTGAAGTTCCTATAGTACTGGTAGATATTCAGATTCTCAGTTTCTGGCTGTGTTAGAAGTTTCATGTTGTAATATTAACTTATGCTATTGGCTGATTTTGATCTCCGTTCTTAGGTTGGTCATTCTATTGGATCATACATATCTCTAGACATTTTTAAAAGATTCCAAGGAAAGGTGATGAGAATGCCTTCTTTATATTATGTATAATCTTTTTTCACTACCATGCCTCTTTATATCAAAATTCTAATTATCATTCTGATACTTCTATTTTGGTTTCTAGGTGGCATACTGCATTTGCTTGTATCCATTTCTAGCTGTAAATACCAAGTCTTCAACACAATCTATTATAAAGAAGATTGCAGCGTAAATCTCTTCTTCTTTTTTCCATTTTCTGTTCTCTATGCTAAGTGAGAGCTTTGTACTTCCCTTCCTGTCCATTTTGGGACCAGCGAGTATTTTGTTTTCTCTTAGATCAGTTCTGTACCTTTGTTTTCAATCCTCAATGAAAAATTTGTAGAATCCATTAATATTATATTATGTACTTTGAGTAACGAGCATGTGCAATCAGATTGCTTTTAGCTCGAAATTATTAAATTCTCTTTGCAGATCGTATGACTTGATTAGCATTTCCAACTTAGTGGCTGTAGTTTTTATTTTTTCGACATGTAACTTCTATTGTTCTAGTTTGTATGTCCATTTTTTCTGATTGCAACTGGTTCTTGCCTCTGTTTTTCTTGTTTTAAGAAGCTCTCCGAACTGAAGTTGTACATTTAGAGTTTGAGCAGTTTCTAATTTATTTATCTCGGATTTAATTCGTGGCATCTATCAGAAATATCCAATAAACAAATTGAGGGACACTTTTGATTTTGAGTATATTATCATTTCTTTTCCTGTTTGTGTGTGATATTAGCATGGGCATTTTTTTCCTCATGCAATTACTGTGACAAAACTGATGTTCTTTGGTTATAACTTCTGTAGATCTCGCACCTTATCTACAGGCTTTAGTTCAATTGTAGCAATTCTGGGATTGTTACCAGTCTGGATCTCCAGGATTCTGGTGAAAAACTCTGTGGGAAATTCCTGGTCCCCAGCTGCAGTGGAGGCTCTTTGTTCACATGTCCTCAGGGTGAGGATCAATTTCTTATGGTTCTCTTTATCGCTGGTGGTAATCATATCTGAAGTATTAGATCAACCAGTTACTCACTTCTGTTTAGCATAAATGAGTGATGAGTTCTACTTGCCAAGTTGATCTGTAAGTCAATTCTTTCCCAAAATGCCAAGTCAAAGCTCTTACCAAAACAATTATGAAAAGCCAAACCACGTCAATTTTGATGGCAAGCAAACCATGCCTCCTTTTTCCCCTCTGAAAGCCATCAAAGGTGAAATACAATATGTAGGCAAACATGGTCAAGTCCTAATTTTTACGAGAATAATTACACTTCAGTTTCAGATTAGTTTAAATCAGCTATAGGAATCCTTAATCAGTATCCATTTGTGTTCATTTCTTTCCTCTATCTTCTAATTTCTTTTAGGACAATGATTTTCAAAATCTCACATATATCCTTACACTCTTATAATATTTCTTACCAAATTTATATAACTGTTGTCAAACAAGTGTTCTTGTAACGACTAACCTCAATTCGACTATTTGGTGTCACATATAAAGACACGTTGCTGCTTTTTTTTTTTTGCTTGTTCATACGGATTCCTAGAAAGTAGAAATTGTTGGTCTTTTGAGTCTTTCCTCCATGTGTTTTTTAGATCTACTTTGTCCCCATTCAAAACTTTTGATCATACTGTTGTCACACTTACGGACCGTGCAATTGGAGGTCCACAACAGACACAACCAAACAATCTCGTAGAACAACTTATTATTACCTCTCCATGTGCAACTTGTACTTATTGACGAATAAGTGCATTGTTATGTCTCCTTATTTCTAAGTAACTCATCTTGTGGATATGTTGGGGATTAGAGTATCAAATTTACTGTGTCTACAAGTTTAGTAGGTATCCTCCTATCATATAATTTTCTGGTAGGACTCCTCTATTTTAGCCATTCTATTTTAATTCTATATTTTTCATTTTCATCTACCAATGCATTTCTCTAGAGCCTTAGCCTAAATATATAAATAGTCTGCATTTTGGAAACTGCTATCTCATCTAGTCTCACTCTAATTTCGTTTCATGTTAACTGAAGTCTAAACTTGCTATTCATATTTTCTATCAACTCTTCCTAAAATCTGAATGCTCTAGATTCATCCTCTGTCCTTCAAGATTTTGATAGACTCTCCTAATAGTTGTCCATTAACACGGTTTTATGTCCGAACAGTACTCACCAATCTCGTATTCTATTGGTTAACTCATCATAACTAGGGTAAAAAAGTACACTCTTGGTAGATCCATGTATAAACCCACTGTTATTTGGAAATCCTCCATATTTCAGCCCTCTGTTTTGGTGTTTTATGATGGCTCCTTGTAGATTACCTAGTTGCTGAAACGTTTTATGACGGCTTGTTGTAGATTACCTAGTTACTGAAGAATTATGTAACTAGATGGCTGCAGTTTGCTTCTAGTTCTACTCGCTGTGATCTTGAGGGCAACTGTTCAAAACGAAGCACAATACCAATAACCTCTTTTTGTCTATTGGTTTCATTGCAGTTTTCATCAAGAAACAATTTTTTTTTTTGTTCTTTGTGATACTTGATATTTTGAAGTCACACATGTATATCTTTTTTTTAGTTTGAATACTAATCATTGCTGCCCACTGCAATATGCTTTTCAGTACCATACTGTTCAGAACATGCTATACATGGCAATGACCGAATTCGAAAAGGTAAATTTGTCCTTTTACGTGATATATATTGATCCAAGGGTATTCATTATTTGATCCACTGCGGCTTACTTTCGAGTTGGTTTTAAGTTCCACATGTTGGATCCTCCAAAGTAGTGCATATTTTGCACATTTTTCATGCAAAATTTTCTTATTAAAGATAATGGTGGTTATGGAAGCTATTGACTGTAATTTTTCATATAAAGGGTGAAAAACCATGTGTTTTTTGTTTCACGACAGCTGCATGTATCATGTATGTCACACTAATAGCTTGGACCAGAGTCTACGGCAGGATTCTCCCATAGAAAAACATTAATTTTCAACTGCCCCAAAACCATGCATATTGGTAAATCTTCCGTAGAAGTTTTCTCTGTCTATCCTAATTCTCCTTCTGTATTAGCTTTCTGAGGTACCTGATTGGTCATTTATGAGGGAAAAGAAAAGTCAGATGGCATTTTTGTTTGGAGTCGACGATCACTGGGGTCCCTTAGATCTTTATGAAGAGGTAAATATTGTTTGACTGTTTATTTGATTGAGAAGATTTTTCCCTTTTATATTTGCAATGTGAAACTACAAAGATTTACCGTTTCTATGATGTCACGTTAACGTTAGATCCGGCTACGACCAGCATTCTTAAAACTTCTCATGCTTTATCATTTTAAATCTGCTGTGCAAGCTGACTGTAAGAATCAATTTAATGAGTTTTTAGGAGGAGATAATATCTAGAATTTCTATTTAAATTCTACAATATGGTCGAAATTACTGCATTTTGGAAATAAGAGAAATGAGCATGTTGTTTAAGACTTCCAAGTGTGTTTGCCTAGGTTATCAGTTTATTCATTGTTTAACATTTTACAATATAATGATCCCTACATAACATTATGAACTTGAAATTAACAAAATAGATGTATCTAGTTGTAAATTCCATTGATGTTGCTGAAGAATGTAAATTCCCACAACAACTTAATCATCTTATTGCACCTAAGGGTATAGCTTCGTGGTCAATGAAAGTTGGTTGAGTTCAAATCCTAGCAGAGGCAAAAACACTTGGTGATTTCTTCCTATCTATTCAATCATGATCGATAGAGTTACTGGATACATGTGCCTGGTGGGAGGTAGCTGGTACCCGTATACTTAATCGAGGTGCGACAAGTTGGCCCAGACATCACGATTATACATATAAAAAAATGGATGTGGACTCTTTCCACGACTTGATTATCTTATTAGAAACCATTGTCAATGATCAATTCTCGAAGAACTAGGAAGTGATTAACTCATTTGTTAGAGAAATTAGATATTGACAAAGTATACAAGTCAAAGTGAAGCTGTGAGTTGAAATGACGAATTTGAGATTTACACTACTAAGTAAAGTATGCATATCCTATTTTCGATGTCCCAAATGTGATGGAGTGAATGTGTGCAGTCTAGTTGAGTTGCCTTTGATATCATATCAGGCTTGTTCAGGTGCACCGTGAGGCTCGAGTTGTCTACTTGAGTTGCCTAGATAATAACGTCTACGTATCTCTGTCAAGAAATATATAACCTGAAAGCTGCCCGTATACACTGATATTTGATCTAATAACCACTTTTGTTCTTACAGATCTCCAATAAGGTACCAGGTGCTGTTGTAGCAGTAGAAAAAGAGAATTTTACTCATGCTTTTTCTTGCACAGAGGCTGGCTCATTATGGGTAGCTAAGCATGTTTCTGGCTTAATCAAGAATTATTTCTCAAAAATAGACTCCGAGTAGACGTTATCTCTTTCTGGAAACGCCTTCAGGCAGTCAATAAAATCGAGCTAATATGTGATCGATTGTTTCTGGTTCAACAAAATTCAGATCATTATTTCAAGAGAATGTTTGATTTTTATGAAATTCATATCATATCTTGTATCAAAGACAACAATGGTAAGTGTTCAATTTCAACTCCTAGGAACTGAAGTTGGTTTTGAGAGAACTAAAAGTATAAATTTTGTGTTATGTCTTAAACATTGTTCCTTCAAGTGGTTATTTGTGCACTTTCGTCCGGTGACGATCGAGTAAGAGTCTCGAACCTTGCTTGCATCCGAGGATCGTCTTAACAGTCAATGAAGTCGATGAAAATCATGCAAGATTCGACATCAAATTTGGGCAGAAACAGAAAATGTTAGGGTTTTTTTTTCATCAGCTGAAGTCTTGGTAAGCAATATATTCAAGAAATATACTAATGGTAGCTCAAACACCATCATCGTTAAGAGTTGTTTGGTGTGAGGTTTGAAGTATAATAATTTCAGAACGAAAGGTAGAATTATATTATCTCACGTTTGGTTGGAGATATTAGGTATTCTTGAATTATTTATCTCACCATTTTTGTTATAGTAAGGGGGGACGAGTTATTTTGTATATATATAATGGAATAACTTATCGTTCGATAACTTGTTTTCAACTAACGACCCTTTAAAGCTATAAAAGAAAAGAAAAAATCAATGTAGGTGGAGTTGTCTAGCTTATTAGTACTACTACTCTTGTACTCTTTGAGTTTAATTATTATTTGTGATATTCTTATTACTTTGATTATTGTTATGGTTTGTTATGACTATTATTTAGGACGATACAATATCTTCGCTCGTCTATAAAATTTTGTCACGATTATCTTCATTTATGTTATTTCTTCTAATTTTACTTTAGACTATTTTTTTAAAGCAAAAGTCGAAAGACAACAACCTCTCTACTTCGCATACATTCTACTTTACTTGTGGAGTTACACTAAGTTTATTGTTGTATTATATACACGTTCGATCACAATTTAAAATTTTTTTTTGAAAAAAAATATCAGTTATTTTTTTTCAAGAGAAAAAGGATAAAAATATCTTCGAACTATCGTAAATGTTACGTGTCTTTCGCTAGAGTGAAGAGCATATATGCTCTAATTTTTGGACGACAGGAACACCAATATCCCAAAAGTATGACGATGAATATCTGCATATCATTTACGATAGTTCGAGGGTATATTTGCGTTTTTTTTCTTTGCCATTGATTGGTAATGTTATTTGTAGCAATGGCTGCAGAAACCAATGAAGAGGGGTGTGAGCCCCCATTGCAATGATGAAACTTGTTTTCTTTTTAACATGAATGGACTTGTAATTTATGGTTGCAAAGTGACCCCCTTTTATCATAAAAAAAAAATTAAATTTTTGTAATAATTGTTTGCAGCCAAAAATAAATTTGTACAAAAGAGTCTGTCCACCTATTTCTCAGAGGGGAAAAAGGTATTTTTTTTACCTAGTCGAAAAAATATATCTGAATTATTATTTTTATACGAGCTTTATATATCAACTATCAGTTTTTATTTTTATCTGAATTATTATTATCTATGCACTAAAACACATTTCAATTGTCAATTAATAGTTTGGAAAATGCATAAGTACCCCTCAACCTATGTCCGAAATTTCAGAGACACGATTTACTATACTAAGGTCCTATTACCCGATAAACTTATATTATAAATAATTTTCTATCCTTTTTCGTTCTACGTGACATTATCTTGTGGGCCGTTGACATTTTTCTTAAGCTAGTGTCACGTAGGCCGAAAAGGGGTAGAAAATTATTTATAAAATAAGTTTATCGGGTAATAGAACCTTAGTATAGTAAAACTTGTCTATGAAATTTCGGACATAAGTTGAGGGGTATTTATGCATTTTTCCTAATAGTTTAGTAAAAAAAAACAATTGATAATTGATGTGTAAAACTCGCAAAAAGATGATAGTTGAGTCATCTGAATAACATCTATATGTAAATTCGTCTTCTTAAAATGTGAAATTTGTAAGCACAAAAATATAAGATACATTCAAATTAGGCGAGGGAAGATATTTAAGTACGAATTCGGGTCAAAATGAGTAGCTTTTGTTCGAATAATGTATTTAAATATTAAAATCATGTTGGCCATGAAAATTTCAAAATTCTATGTTTCAAATTTGAAAAACAGCTTATAACATGTTTTCCTATTATTTTTTCACTATGAACCCTATTTTAAATATTCTTTTTTACAAATAATATAATTAAACACAACACTATCTTCAACTCTAATTCCATAAACTTCAAACAAAGTAAAAAGAAATACTTAAAATCTATGCTCAAACTTTTGAATTCGTCATTCTAAAATTCAGAATATGTAATATTAAACTTCTGACTCTACCTCTAAATATTTGTAATATTATTTTATATTAACGATATATATATATAACTTAAACTCGTATCGTGACATGATATTCTAACTTTGCTAGGGTTTCTTTAGCTTCTCAATCATTATATATTTTTTTTTAAAAAAAATAGGGTTTCTTTAGCTTCTCAATCATTATATTTTTTTAAAAAAAAGCCACCCAATTGTACTAATTGTATTTATGAGTTGTGGCCTACCCTTGACTGCCCCTAAAGTTTATAGATTTGTCATGAAATACAAGAAATCTCTGAATTTACTTTAATGCTATATTCATTTTCTTAATTCTTTTGTCTTTAATTTGCATTCATGACCTAGTTGGTTAGCAAGTGGATAAATCATTATTTATATTATTTTATTTTTTCATTCAATGTTTAGTATGTACGTTGTAATGGAATTTTGAAAAATATAATTTTATCCTATTTACTAGAGCTTAAAGAATTTTTATAAAGGTTAGCATGTTTGAATCTGATATCTTATTGTATGTATATTTCTCTTTAATTCTAATCGAATAATTAATAAGATCGTAAATAAACTAATTTTTTTCCATAATTTCAAAATCTCAATATGTATTGTATGCATATACTAAACCACCATGATAAAATGATAAATCTAATCAGTAGTTTAATTAGTTGATTATCTGTATTCCTATCTTGTTAGTGAAAGTTCGATTTTCCCATCCCATACCCCCCAACCCCTAAAATATTGATAAATATATAACAAAAAAATTTAATCCACATTAGCAAAGAACTTAATAATGATGATTTTGCACTTAACAAGGCTCAATATTCACTAACGCGATATAATTAATCGGAGCGCTTACCGTATATTGAAACTAGACAATTGAGATTAATCATAACGCTTTCTTCATCGAAGAAGATTTATTCATTGGATTTAAAGTCAAAACTAGCTTTCGCTCAATGTACACCATCTGGTATGTGTAGGTTAATAGGTTGATGACTCTCATGAGTTTTTATCGACATAATTATTCTATTCGATTTTCTCCATGTCGACTCATCACATCCTCGATTAAAAGGCTTTTGATTAAAGAGTACAAAACCATTATTATTTCGCAATATCCATAGGTGGTCCTTGCTTTCATTTATTTAACCTTCAACATACATATTCTCTTTCTTTTTCATATGAGATTAATAAACCAAACACCAAAAAATATTTATTAATAAAAAAAATTATTTATAACTTAATCATGGTAAAAAAGTACATTTTTATTACTAAACCATAATTAATTTATAAACATTTTCACCTCAATTTATATAACTTACATAGTAAAATTTAATTAACAAGATTTTATTTTACTTTAACAATAAGTTTTTGTCAAATTTAATTTGGAAACAAATTAAAAGGAAAACAAGAAAAATAGTATTTCTCTGAGCCACAAATATACATGTGTAATAAGACATATATTATACTATATTAAATAAGATATTTGACTTTTTAACTTTATATTGTGCAAAAATTGTCCTTTAACTTTCTCAAAAATGAAATTATAGTGCTTGTTTCATTATTTTGTTATAGTTTTTTATTGAAAAAAAAAACTTTAAATTAGTAATTTTACTCTCTACATCATGATTTTAGCTTCATTATATCTTATATAACCTATTTTAAATTATAAATTCTTTCTATCGTTAAAATTGTCATTTTTAATCAAATATCATCGCATAAAGTGAAAAAAAAACGAGGGAGTAATATTTAATACAAAGTATAATAGGCTCTTGACTTCGTAAAAATATCTATGTTCTTACTTTTTCACTATATCAACCTGAAAATATAGGGAGAACTGATTTTTTAAGTCACTTATGATTTATTTTAATTTTGTGATTTATTTTTTTTATAAGAAAACCTCATTTTTTCAAATAAATGCTCTAGATGATAAAAAACATTTTCTAATTATATTTAAAATGGCAAAAAAATCTCATTTCTTAGAAAAGAAAAACATATCTTAGCAATCTATTGTAGTAAGTTAAATTAAATCCATAAAGCATTTTTTATTTATTTATTTTGAATGTGTGAGTAAAATTTTAAATTGATAATTAAAATGATTTAGAAATTACATATAAGGTGTATGAATATAATTAACTTTGATATATTATTTAAGCCAATAACTGTCTCCATTTCTATCACTAAGTAAAAAATTATCACCAGAGATGAAATCTCTAAGTGTGCCAATATATTCGACAAGTCGATGCAACGCCCTTTCTCATTATCATCTATCGTGTATGAGGTAAGAAATTCTTAAATACGATTTTAAGGGAAGAAATCGAACTATCTTTTCTAACCGAACAGAACACGGAATAAAATTATATTTCATATATTTGAGGCTTAAAACACATGTGTAAACTAGTAGGAAGCTCACACAACATGTAATTAAATCTAAATGGTTGGCAGAAAATCAATGGCTTATCATTTTATTTATTTTAATAAATCATTATACCTTCTGTATTTGTCAGATTTTTAATAATTTAATTACTCATTCATGCACTATATATTTTAATTACCTTAATTAATCTCACTTGCATATTAATTATTAATAATAATTTCATTTAAATAATCTCTACTTGTGTGTATCAATCAATAACTAAGTTTGTTATTTTAATTGAACGTTTCGATTAGTTTTTATTATATTACTTTATCTATCTTTTAGTTAGTTAAATTATTAACATAGAATATATCATTTTTTTAATTATACTTGTTTATTTAAAAAAAATTCTATAATCAAAATTTCAAGGCAAATATTTATAACATAACAATCACTTTAACTTTAAAAAATTGTTTCAAAATAAATATTATTTTGAAAACGTAAAACTTGACAATTATTTTTAATTTTATTTTTGATTTGAGGTATTGGTTAATTTCTTAAATAGTTTCATTTAATCATTTATACTAAAATGATGAATTTAATATCTTATATTAAATGTGAGATGAAATAATCCAATAAGATATTTTCCACAAATGTTCAATCTAGAAATATAGCCGATAAATCATCTATTATTTATTTTAACGAGCGTGAAAAAAATTAAAACGACGATTATCAATAAGTTAACTAGCTGTTACACTATCGTAAAAATTAAGATACCTTTAATTTATATATTATTTTATATTCGCTTCTTTTTTAATTTCTAAAAAAAAATAACTTTAAAAATAAATATTTTTTTTTATTTCACTTGGTACGAAATAATTTATAGCTTCACTTATTTTAGCGGATTGAATATCAAAAGTTTGTACGCTATTCGTCAAAGAAAACATTATTTTTGTCAGAAAATAAAAGTAGAAAGAGAAATTTAAATAAGTTTTTACGATTAAAAAAGAACAATTTTCGAAGACAAAAGAGAAAATTGAAATTTTTATTAAAATAAAATAAAATTTCGTCAATATACACATATAAAACAATCTTACTTCTCTCTGTCTTTGCAATTATATGATGCCAAATATTATATATCTCAAAAAAAAAAATTCATTATAATCTATGCTATAATAATAATAAAGTAAAAATATTAATTAATTAATCATGACTTTTAAACAGTATATAAAATCATCTTTATGCCTCTCGTATTTTTATTGACTTAATATAAATATTAATTACTGATAATTTTTTACAAAAAGTATATATATATATATATACTTTCTCCTTTTTTTTTTATCAGTTTGAAGTCTGATATTCATATAAAAATTCAATCAAATTTGAATTTTACGCAAAAAAAAAAGTTTCAAATTAAAAGGGTAAAACACTCCCTTACGAAAATAATTATGTACTCATAAAGAGTCAAACTCATAACCTCTAATTAAAATACAATATCTTCTGAGCTCGTTTTTAGTAACAATAAGTTAAATCTGAACCAACATGGATTATGATACATTGACGAGAGCGTTTCACTCTTAATTAGATGTCTCATGTTCGATCTCTGGGTATGAAAAAAATCATGTTGAAAACGCCACCCTGAAAAGGACCTCGTAATGCGCGATCCAAATTTAGTCGAGATTCTAACATGAACTCCGAATATCGAATGAAAAAACGAAAAGAAAAGTTATTTCCGAGTTGTTACGAAAATTTTAATATTATTTATTTTTAGAAAAATTAATTTCGAAATTAGTTATCCGTTATATCTCGACCCATTTACCCCAACATGAACCATTTATATATATAACTTTCTCCTCACTTCTTCTTCCTCACTCTCTCAACAGCTTTAAAAAAAAAAAAATCTCTGCAACTTTTACTTTTTCCGGCAATGTCAACTCACCGGAGAAGAATCATTCTCAGTAACGTCACCGTTAAAATCGGCTGCAGCAGTAGTTGCATCCGGCCAAAACTCTCCAGCATTTTCCACCCAAAACCCCGTAAATCCCCAAAATCTCAGACCCAAAACAAAAATTACTCAAATTACTCCTCTTGCAGTTCATGGGATACGACGACGACGACTTTCTCCCCTAATTCCGATTCTACAACCAACGAATCTTCCGATTTCAAAACCTCAAAAGCCGTTCAAGGATTCGGCCGAATCGGCGGCGAAAGCGTCGCCGTTGAAAAAGACTCCGACGACCCGTATTTAGATTTCCGTCAATCAATGCTTCAGATGATTTTGGAAAAAGAGATTTACTCTAAAGACGATTTGAAAGAGCTTTTGAATTGCTTTTTGCAGTTAAATTCTCCGTATTATCATGGGATTATCGTTAGGGCTTTTACTGAGATCTGGAATGGGGTTTTTTCTCTCCGGCCAGGAGTCGCCGGAGCTAGCTCGCCGTTCTTGCATGGCGGAAGTCACGTGACTTATAGGTGATACTCACGTGACCTTTAGGTTATAGTCACGTGACTTTTTCTTTTTTTTTTTCGTAGCTCTAGTCGGTGTTAATATTTTGTTCAAACTCTTCAAAAATATCGTAATATCGAAGAGTTTTGAAGACCCATAAATATTTATTAATATAAAATGGGTTTTCTAGGAATAGTTTATTTATAGTAATTTTTTTTTTTGAAGTATTTTTATTTTTGTTTGAATTTTTAGAATTAGGAGAAAAAAAAAGGGGTTCCATTTTCACAGCCTTTTTGATTTAATTAAGTTGTATTTTGTTAGTGAAAGGGGTGATTAAAAATGCTGTGAAAATTGTAATCTATTATTATTAGTAATGTACTTTTATTTTTCTTTTTTTTTTGTATCATTTTGTTTTTATTTTAGTCAAAATTTTCGAGTTCTACTATATATATATATATATAACATTATCGGTCATAGATATGGTGCACTCGATGAGATTGATATTAAGATTACTTTTTTTTTGTATCATTCTGTTTTTAATTTAGTCAAAATTTTTGAGTTTTACTATATATGTATAACATTATCGGTCATAGATATGGTACATTCGATGAGGTTGATATTAAATTTTTATTTTTATTTTTGAAGACTTGTAAAATCTAAAACAGACGGATTTTAATTATTTTTTAAAAAATTTGAGTTTACATGTCGCTTCATTTTGAGAGAATTTATATAATGAAATTTAAATAATTATAATATTAAATTCAGTTGCTGAAATTTAGGCAAAATAGTTGAAATTCAGTAAAATATGCTGCATTATAATTAATTACAATATATTTTTTTATTTTAAAATAATTTTTTTTATTTTCTAGTTAAAATGTATCCAAATTAAAAGAAGAAAAATATTTTAAAAAATAAAATAACATGGATAAAATATCATTCTAACTAAATTCTGATCAATTTTTCTAACTAAAAATATTTTTTCAAATTTAAAATATAAATTATTTTGAAGTGAAAAGATGTAAATTAGAATAAATGTTTTATTTCAAAAAAGTAATTTTTATTTTAGTCCAAGTAAAGGTGCTACTTTTAAAAAACCATGTACTGCTTTTTATGCAAATCATGGTTGTGGAATAATATAAAGTATAAATAAAAAGATATAACACAATTTTAATTTAATTTAATTTTAAAAATTAATATTTCGATGAACATAACGATGAGCATATTTCATTATTTTCTATGACTTGTATGAGATTTTTTATAGTTAATACGTAACGATACAATTAACATACAGACACTCTATTACTAAGCAAATAGCTTATCGTGTGAACTTTCTATATCTAAATCGTTTATAAAAACAAAACATATAGTTAATTTTCAAATAATTATTTTAAATCTTAGATGCGATTTTAGGGAGCCTAGTTTGACTTGAGAGAGATTTTTTTTCCCTCCATAATTTGGATCAAAATATTAAATAATGAATTTAAATTGTTTATTATTATATATTTATATATCAAGGGAACAAAGATGAGTAATACTCTGAAATTTGATGCTTCTATTCTTCTATTCTATTCTATAAATATAAATAAAAAAACTATATAATATAAAATATACTTTGGTCAAAGATCCTTCATGGGTTTGGAGCTGCAGTCCTCTTATGGTGGGGAAATATATACATTGGGATTTGGAAATATAAAATAAAATAAAATAATTTGGAAAATGGACCATAAAATATGAGTATAAAAATATAAAATAGTAACAAAAAAAGACAAAATTGTTTTAAATGCAATTAAATGAGAGTGGTAAATAGGGTTTTATGTGAGGTTTGGAAGTTTGTACATATACAAACAATTTAATTATCATTAAAACTAAAATGTGGTCATCCCCTCTTGATTGTTCCCCTGCCTTGACATGTGAAAATACCCCCCCCCCTCTCACCCCACCCCACTAAAAAGTTAGAAAAAGTTATTTTTAGTCCGTCGGATGATTCAGTTAGTTTGAAAGGTGGTTATTTACGTAAATAATTTGGGATCGAATCTTTCTCAATATCTTTTGAGTTGAATCTATCGTATAGGACTTGTTTAATACGGTTCAGATTTCATGTATAGTTTGCACAACGGAGGGTTTATCTGGCCCACACGAAGAACTAACTATAGAGTGCTCATTCGAAGAACATAAATAGTGACCGAGATTGTACTGTGTTTACATATTATTATGGAATTATTTTAAAACTTTAATTTTAGAAGGATTCGTAACTTGTTTGGATGGTTGTTACTAATTGTATTGTATTATTAGTTTGAATATCACGTATGTATTAATTATTATTTAAATTTTATCATACTATGTGTATTATCAAATAATAGGTAAATACTCTGGGATCGAATCTTCTTCAACATTTTCTAAATCGAATTTATCGCATAGAACTTACTAAATGCGATTCAGATATCGTGTGCACTATTACACAGTGAAGGGTTCATCTCGTCCACACAAAATATTCACTACAGAGTTCTCATCCGAAGAGTAGAGATTGAAATCAAAATTATACTGCGATTACAATATCGTGAGATTATTAAAAAGAGGTTAATTTTTAAAGGATCCTTAACTTATTTGGATGACTGTTACTAATTATATTATTAATTTAAATATAAACATATATACTAATTTTATTTAAATTTTTATTATATTATATATATTATCAAATAATACTTAACAATAAATCTCAAAGAAAGTGAGAGTGTTAAATGTGATTAAACATGCATTAGTCTTAGTCATAATAAAGGACCCTGTATTCATTAAAGTGATTGTACCATTTTTCACAAATTCAAAGCAAACAAGATTTAAGATACTCTCTTAGTTCATTTTTATTCTTTAAATATTATAAATTTAATTTTAAGAACATATAGAAAAAATATTAATATTCTGATGGTAAATATAAAATAATAAACTACTTTTTATTTTTTTAAAATTAAATAAAATAATTGATCAGAATTTGACAAGAATGATACTTTACATATGTTATTTTATTTTTTAAAAATATTTTTATCTTTTTAATTAAAAATAAAAAAATCAATTTATTTTAGAATAAAAAAATCGTAAACTTCTAAATTTTTTAATCAAATTTTTATTAAATTTTTTTGATCATTTAGCATTACGTTAAAATTATATGGAGAGTAAATTTACTCAAAAATGTCATGTGAATTGTGATAGGTTACTTTACCAAGGCAAATAATAGTCATATTTAATAAAACTTTTTCAGTACAAAAGTTTTTAATTTTCACAAGAAAACAACCCTCTTCTTTTAAGGCTTTTTCAATTGCTTAAAGTACCAAAAAAAAAATTGTTTTTAAAATTAATTTGGTGGCAGTAATTATTATTATTCAGAATTGTCTTTATTCAATATTTTTTTTTGTAACTACCAACTTGCTATTTCAACAGTGTTAACAATCATTACACATTGGAAAAATAAAGTGTTCACGAGCTCCCTTGTACTTATTTGTGGCCAGAAAGATATCGAATATCGAATGAAAATAATAAATATTTTAATTTGTTAAATGATTTTCATTTATTGTGAGTAATATTTGTATTAATTTTTAATAAAAGAACACACGTCGATAAATAATAAAAACAAAGAAAAATAAGAGAACTAACAAAAGTCTCAATCTAGAAATTAAAGTTAAAAACAAGACGATTTCAAGATAATTTGAAAGACGTAGCTTCATCTTGTATTTAGTTAACGCTAGGATCACATTGGAGGTTACGAAGTAGTATCAGACATATGAGTCATACATAATAAAAAGAATAGCAAATGCAGTATCAATATACGTAAAATTCGAAGTGTATAAATAGAATTATCAGTTAGTTCTAGTTACATGAAATATGACCGATAATCACAACTTAGTAAAACAGATAACATACTGTTATTTCCACAATCATAAACATATCATAGGTCTCTAGTCCTCATCGTGAATTAATATTCACAATAAACATGAACGACAAGATTACAACAAGTCAATCCAATTTTTTTCATGGAACCTACAGACGAATAGTCAATGTATCAAGCGTAATACCCAAATCAACTGTTAATAATTTTTACAAATTTAAATATATTTTCCTAATATAAAAGTCGCATTAATTAAAATCCTTCTTAAATTAATTTGTAAATATATATTTGAACCAACCTATTTTATAAGAAAAGCCACATATTTGGCTTCAATTACTAACAAAGAATAATTCAAAAACTAATTTGAAAATTCCCCCATTACTTTAAGAAAACAAAACAAATTGTCCTAATAATTGGACTTCAAAATATCTATATCTTTTCTAGCTGGACTTTTCTCATTGCCTTAAAAATTAAAATTAAGAATATATTTTTTCGATTAATTAGTTTATCAATATAATTAAAATATATCTAATAGATACATACAAATAATATACATATACAGTATAACCTATTACTATATTTAATATAAAATATATTTCGTAATCTAAAATATTATAAATCAGATTTATAATTAGCCCTAACTTATACGACGAAAGAAAAAATACCTAGCTAGTAGATAAGTAGACACATAAACTAACTATATATTATTTCATGTTAATTTGTTTTCTTAATGGAAGACATTATTTATTTGACAACAAAAAAGAGACAGAGTGATAGGACAAAAGAATAACTTGAAAGTACAAAAGCTTGAAAATAATTGAATATTTGGACCTAATAAAAGGTGTTTGATAAAGAAATGAAAAAAATTTGGGTCCAATTGTTTCTAAAAATTGGAGAGTTGTTTGTACAAAAAAGAAAATAGTTTTTTCAAATTGTGGTTATTTTTGTTTGAGAAAAAAGTTAGTAGGGGCAAAAACAAGTTTATTGGAAACATGTGGGACTACAAAAGTAGAATTGTCAAACTCTAAATAGATGATTAGAAAATAGTGACGGAATCAGAATTTTATAAAAAAATGTAGAAGTTAAAGAGTGTCAATATGTAATATAAGTATATACAAATAATGTTTTTACCTAGCTATACAATATAGTTTTTAATGTTATAATTTTTAGAATTTAATGTAACTTTTCTGATATTTTGAGTTAAATTATTACCATAGTTCTCCACAAATCTAACAAATAAAATTTGTGATTTTTTTTTAATGAAAACTAAATATACTCCAAGGTTTAGGAAACCTAAAAGGACAAAAATTGCTTAGGAATATTTTTAAGGGACTAATATAAACCTAAGTCCAAAAATGGAGAGTGGTTAGTAAAAAATAAAATCTTAAAGTATTGTTGTATTAGTTTTCATGGAACTGAAAATTCTAATTATTGCTTAACTTATTTTTTATTTTAAAAACTAATCCAAAAGTCGTTTAGAGGCGCAATTTTTATTACTCCATCTGTTTTAATTTGTTTATTACGTCTTATGTCATTTTTTGTGTTGCACTTTGAGATTTCGATGAAACTTTCCTGGTTGTTTAATAGTGACTTTCTATGATAATAATATTATACTTCTTAATTGGTTAATAGTGATTTTCTGTGATAATAATATTTATACGCATTTAAATAATTTTCTTGTTATAAAAAAAATAGCTTAATGCCTTATGCTCTAAAAAAAAGTAGAGTGACTATAGTATAGCTATTAGCCCCCACCCCCACCCCACACACACACCAAAATAAGTAAATGAATATCAAAATTCATTACAATTTTATAACATAAGATCTTCAAGTAGTGGTATCATGTCAAATGTGCATAGAAATAGAAAGTGACTCTATTGAAATGATAGTTGTTGGAGCAATTTAGTTATTAATCACATCACCTTATTGTTAAAGATTAATTGACAAAACACTAGAGTCCCATATTTTATAAATAAAAAGATAATGAAGGCAATGAACTTGTGATTCTTAACTACTCACTAGCAATAATGGTTTTGGTTTGGAGCATTAAGTTTGAGACTTTAAAATGTGGTTTAATTTGATTGGTGGCTTTGTGTCTAAAAGTCTTATCCTAGTTAGTTAAAATATCCATAAAGTATGAGTCATTTTCTTTAGGACAAAGTTTCCAATAGGGTTTTTCGATTTCAAGACCTTAAACTTCAGACATCTAATTAAGAATCATCAATTTTAGGTGAACAGTGATTTTATACACAATTTTTATCGAAAAATTTTATAGTTTATCGAGGTTAAATATTAATAATTATAAATGAATATTTATTTCTACACATCCTTAACACAATAATTTCTTTTTTACATATTTTTCGTAAAATTCTTGACTCCGCCACTTTATTTATAACTATCATGCTACCATCAATGTTAATTAGTAAAGGCCATTTAACATCTAGGTTCTTCATTTTTTAAAATTACAATAAAGAAAAATAAATATGGACAAATACCATGTATACTTGGTAATGAGACAAGACATTCCATATAAATCTATAAGATTGAAAAGTATTACTCCTATAATTAAAATTTTAAGTTCATTTAAAAAATGCCATTTTCTATAACATGTTTAATTATTTAATATTCAAAATTTAATGACTTAGTTAATTCAAATTCGTACTACGTAAAATTTATTTTATTTTGATATTTAAATTCAAAATTTCTGATTAAAATATTATATATTTAGAGGGAGTTCTATGATTAGTTAGGGATGAATAAACAGTATGTTGATAAGTAGACAAAAATACAAACATTATCTAAGTTCTTATTTAGTTGTTTTCTTAATGGGAGACAATATTATTTGTCTCCAAATAAGAAGAGACAGAAAATAGAAAAATTAAGAAAAACATAGGCTGGAAAGTAACTACACATTTTGGACATGATAAAAAGTTTTTGAAAGAGAAAATGAGCAAAATTTAGATCCAAACAATGTTTGTGGTTTGATAAAGACATTAATTAGGTCTTATGAAAGTTATAATCACTCTGTTTTAATTTATATAACGTAATTTGAATTGATAAGTTTTGAATTTAAATTACAGTAAAATAATTGATTGAGCCTTCTCCCTCACTACTTCAAAAGTCAAAGCCATTTAAGAAAATAATTCTAAAGGACTTAACATTTTTTCTTATAACATTAATCTTAAGATTTTTTTATTTGACTTTTTTTTTTCATTGTATCAATTTTTTTTATTTTTTATTTTAAAAAAGAAGTGTCTTCAAGATTTGACAAATGAAAATGATAGTTAATAGTTGGAGCAATTGAGTTCTTATCAAATCACCTTATTGGAGAACAAGGGCCCATATTAAAGATTTGATAAAAATGTAAGTTCCATATATAAAAATTAAAAGCAAAAAATAAAATAGAATGGATTATTGTATTTGTTTTAGGGGAAAGTGGGGGTAGAAACTATTATTTTGCCCAATGAGATGTAAAGTTTTGATTTGCAATATTAACTACTTTTTTTATTTGAAACTTTTGCCATGGTCATTGAATAATATAAGATAGTCATCTAGTAAAGAAAAAAAAACCTTTTTCCATGGCATAATAAATTAAAATCTTCCATAAATTCCTCACAAAGTTTGTAAACATTAGAATTTTGTGATGAATTTGTCTTTCATAAATTGGATAATGCATGAGTACTCCGTCAACCTTCGCTCGAAATCTCAGATATACACTTATACTATACTAAGGTCCTATTACCCTTGAATTTATTATATTAATAAGTTTTTATCCCTTTTGGGACTACGTAGCACTATCTTGTGGGCCCAACACTGATTGACTTTTTTTTACAATCTAGTGTCACGTAGATCGAAAAGGGGTAGAAAATTACTTATAAAATGAGTTCATGAGAGTAATGGGACCTTAGTATAATATAAGTTTGTCTCTGGAATTTTGGACATAGGTTGAAGGGGTACTTGTGCATTTTCCCTTCATAAATATTTCATGCCAATTTTGCATTTTTCTTGTGTGTATACTCTTTAGTTAATAAGAAAATTCATAAATAATCGATATATATACCGATGAAATACTCGTTAGATACTGAATATATTTACAAATTATTACGATCAATAAACTAAAGCGACTAGCTAAAATTGTATTCAGACTGTATGGTTTCTAATCTGATTCAGATGGGACGAAAGGAGTACTAATTTTTTTTTTATATAGAAAATGTCATCGAATTCCTCTGCCTCAATGGGTGCATTTAGGGCAGAACATTCGAACTCATAAATTTCAAAATTTAACACTGTCTCTACTTTATCTCAATTCCTTCACCCCAACAAAAAAGGGTCGATGAATATAGTAACATTTCGAATTCATAAATTTCAAATTTTAAATATGCTACCTCACCCCTTTTAATACCACCCTATTCATGTGGTCACAAGTTATTGGTGGATTCCTTGATTGCATATATACATTAGCATTGAATGCAAAATCTCATAAATAAGTTGACACTCAATATAGGAAAACTTGTAGCATTATTTTGACAGTTCATATATCTCAGATTCAGATTCATAAGTCTCTTTCCTTGCAAATTCCCAAAACAAGTTATTAAAGTCCTTATTTGCAAGTTATCTTCCTAGAAATCATGTCATAGGGATACCATTGTCAAGATTTTTTATTTATTTTTTAATCCTTCTCCGTTTTAATTTATATGATGTAATTTGACTGGATACGAGATTTGTTTTGTTTTATTTTTGAAAATTTGTGGTCTAAAATAATTCAATAACAATTTAGGTTATAAATCAGCTCATTAAGAGAAAAAATGAATATTTTAAAATTAATTTGTTAGTAAATTCTGGAACTGATTATGTAAAAGAACACGAGTGATATAAATTATAATGTAGGGATTAACATTCAATTCGTTTATCTAATTTTGACTTGACACGATTGTTAAAAGAAAACTTTTAAGTCGTTTGTTCTTAAATTAAAGATATGTTGAGTGTACTGAAGTGTTTTTTAATCCTCTGATCTTAAGTATTTAGTGTTATTTAATTACGTAATTTTAAACATGTCATAAAGTTGAAATTAAGGAGTTGTTAAGAAATGAAGTAAGAAGAAAAAAAGCAAATAAATTAAGAATATGGGGAGTAATGGTTTTAGTATTAAAGATGGTTGGAAATAAAAGAAATAAATGAATCTTTTTATATCGAATGACCTATTTTACTGAACATCTTCCTCGCTTTAATCAAATAAATAATTGCAAAAGGCCCAAAACGATTGCTCCAACAACCCTTTCAACACGATAACAAACGTCTAACGAAGAATATAACATATGCTCGATGATTAATATACTTTTAAACGACACAATACAAAATTAAAAAGAGTTTTTACAAAGAATTATAGGATAACCTTTCACAATAATATATATCCAGTAAAATCTCACAAGTGAATCTAAAAAACAATAAAATGGACGTAAACATTCCCTCTACCCTTATGAGGTATATTTTCGATAGATAATCGACTCAAAAAAGTGTAATCAAAGCAATATAACATTAGAAAATGGGCCTTTATAAATTTGATCATCAATCTATGAAGTGGTGTACCAATAATTGGGTCCATAATATATTATGAGATCTACATTTAAATCCATACAAAATTTGAATATAAGAATGACATAATATTACTGGGCTTTAGCCCATACAACAAATCATAATTTCAAAATAATTTTCAAATTAAAAATTAAAATTAAAAAAAATAAAAATAAGGGGTACCAATTTTAGTACCATTTTGTTATTAGGTCATTATAATTAATATTTTTAATTGTTCTTGGAAATGAAACTTTCATTAATGGTCATTAATTAATTAACAGAGAAGATAACCTCGAAATTTTAAATATAATAAAAATTAATTATTTCTTGTTTTCTACTGATTAATTGACAGTTTATAGCCTGCAGATTAAAGGCCCATTGATTTAATTCATTTTCTGGGATCAACATTCAAATTATCTTATTTTTAATGGTTTTTAACTTTTAAATTTTAATCAAATTGTGGTTTATTTTTTTTTAGGTTCGAAAATCTTTGCATGAATTAAATTAAATTTAATATCGATCTATTTCTTTTATCATAGTATCAAAATTCGATTCCCTCTAGTTTATTATCAATATTGGACCCCCGTCTTATACTAGAAATATTCCAGATATTTGATTTTAAATTTGCGAGATTTTATTTTTAAAATTGAGTTAAATTCGAGATTTATGTCTCTATTAAAATAAATGATAATTGTGTATTAATTAATCTACTTTAGTGTTGTTCTATATTATTTTAGCTAAAGTACAAAATAATACTTTGGGATATGATTTGTTTAATGTTTGGCTATAATTATAATTTTAATTTAACCCAAAAATTCCTAATTGATAACTAAATTATACCAAAATTATCTATGCATGATTCAAATTTTATATAACATAATATTTTATCCAATATATCAAGTTAATCACATATTTTTTAATTTCACAAATTATTGAAACTATTTAGGTTTATAATTAAATATATAGATTATACTTATTTTTTACAGCCACAAAATTAATTATTTTTTCTCGAATAACAATACAAACAAAGACAAAGATAGATATATCTTGTCTTGAAATAAGACAAAAACATACTGCATAGCTTATGTAGAAATGCTTCTATGAAACCCCACAAATAATTATGGATAAGATTAAAATGAAATATATATATTTATTTTTAATTTAACTTAGCATTACCTATTTATTTTTTTCGTTTTATTTTAATCGTCGTTTCAGCTAAAAAAAAATAATTAAAAATGACTCAAAATTCATTTTCATGATATCAGATTCAGATTATTCACTATTACGAACTGAAATCAAACGGCGTCCACATATGCATGTAACGTCCTGAAACTACACCGTGTTCAAATATGGTGAAGAATATATGATATATCATTGATGGATGAAGTCCTCGACTTAATTTATATGATTCAGATAATTTTACAGTTAAATTAAACTCTACGTCTATTTATTATTGATTAATGTGAAACTACCATATAAAAAAAATGGTTAATAGCACAAAGTTTAATTAGAAGGTTCACCACTCAGAAAAAAGAATCTTTATTGGCTCTGAGATTAAGGCCATCATTTAATTATATTAGCACTAATATACTTTATTTAAGTATATATATAATATTTTAATATTATTTTGTAACGTTAAGTTGGATAGTTGACAATAATTAATTTTTGGTATTTTATTTATTTATTATTATTTATTTCCATATTGCTATATAATATATAAAGTACTCGATTTTTGGGAGAGAGAGCATAAATAGTGGAGTATATTATGCTAAAGTTGTTTCCAAAAAAATTGTTGGTTTTGTGGTCCTTTTTAAATTTATATTTATGAAAAATTGTGTAAAATATAATATTATTTATTATTCACTCTTCTATTCCTTTCTTATATTTCATCTGTCTAATTTTATTTGTCAATATTGCACTTTACGAAAGTTAATTTGAATAATTTTAAAAATTAAATTAGATTACATTAATTTAATATTTTAAACAGAAAATTTAAATATTAAAAAATTATACGAAAAGTACTGTAAGTTGCAATTTTTGTATATCAATATGATGAAAAATACGTCTCAAAATGTTAGTCAATATTTTTTTAAGCTGACTCTATAAATAAAAATCATGACAAATAAAAGCGAACGAAGAGAATATATATTCTATAGAAATAAATTGAAATGAATTATAAAATTTATCTTCCATATAATCTACCACTAAATAACTCGTTAAAATTATTGATGATTTTTTGTTGTTTAGCTACACAAGTTGATTCATGCAATGAAAGGTTGGAGGAGCCATATTGGTGCAAGGAGATTTACTTTGGCGAAAAATTGTATTATATGTATAAGATTTAAAAACTATTTTTTATGTCTCTAGACGGTTATAAAATAGATACTGAATTTTCATGACTTTTTTTTTTATATTTTAAACTTTTTAAATAAAAATTTCTGACTCTACCAATGAAACAGATGCACATGTAATAGGTAGCTTGTTTTGAGCCTCGACTAAATTCAGACCGCGCCCTCCAGGGTTCACTAAGAGATGACGCTCCCAATAGTCTTCTCCATATATCAACAATTCAAATTCAAGATTTTTTTTTATCAAGAATGAAATAATACAGTCTCACCATAGCATCAAAACTCGTGATGGTTATGTAATAGGTAGTTGCTCAAATGGAACTAGTGGCATGGTATGATAAATAGCCATATAATATGGTATAAAATTATATAAGGACCACAAGAACACATGGAGTTTAATCTTGTGGCAGTGACATTCTTCCTTTCAATCCCATAAGGTTTCTTTGTTTGTTTCTCCATTGTTTAGCCAGTGAGGATTGAAGTGATAAGGTAACCCTACCCTAAAACAAAACAAAAATTTCCCTCCAACATATTGTTTTTCATTATTCAAGCCCCCCCCCCCTTCTCCGCCCCCGCCACAGGAGGGGGGGGGGAGGGTCGGAGATTGGGGGCATAGAAGGGCTTAATATAGTTGATTCTGACTTATTTTATAACTGAGACATAGTTACTAATGATGCGTATATATATGATAGATGATGATTACCCCGTCCCTGACCCGGGAGGGGAGAGGAGAGGAGGGTCGGAGATATGGGGCATAAAAGGGTTTACATAGTTGATTCTAACTTATTTTGTAATTGAGACATAGTGTTATTAATAGTGTTTAGATATATGGACTATAGTAGATGATTGATTATTGAATTTCGATCCCTCGATCACTTCTTTTTTATCTGTTTTTTATATTTTAAATCTTTTTTTAATGAAAATCTTGATTTTGTAACATGATGGAGATGTCAAAATCCTGTTTTTGAGAATTTGAATTAGTTTAATCATAAACTAAAAAGACACGATTTCATTAGATTTTGAAAGTAAAAAATATGAGAGTATAATTCGAAATTGAAGGAGAAAAAAAGTATTTACAATTTCAAATCATATTCATCGATTGAATGTGCTAACAGGGGCGGAGCCACACTATACAGGGGGTGCACGTGCACCCAGTAACTTCCGAAAAAATCATTTGTATATATGTATATCTATTTTGAAAAATTGATAGACATTAAGACATAGCTTCCATAAAAAAACATAGAAGTACTCTTGTGCAATTGGTAGAAGCTAGAGATACCACCCTCTAGATCAGTGGTCAAATCGGACTTAAGCCTTTTTATTTTATATTTGAGTTATGTTTATATTGGTGCACCCAAAGTTTTCAAATCCTGAGTTCACCTCTGTGTGCTAAGGTTAGATCGTTAAAATAAAAATATCATACAAACGAAGAATACATTAAGGAGATACATTAAACATTTAAAATGATTAAACACGCATCACGATATTGCAACACAATATTGTGATGCATGAGTTATCATGTGTCATAGCATGTGATGTACGAGAAATTTTTTTAATATAAAAAATTTAAATATTTTCGATTGATTCTATCATAGAGGCCAACGATATTGATTACTGATTTTAACTTTTAAGGAATCAAATCCAGTCATATATAAGGACATTAAAAAAAATGAATCTTAGATTATGTATTTTTTTTTTTAATTCACAAATTTAGGTTTATGTTTATAATAAATTTTTTTGCAGAAAAAAAGGACCACTCCAAAAAATTCAGGCCCAGTAGTATTGTAACTATCAAGATAATGACTTTCCAATTTTTTAAAAATCTGGTATTTCATTATTTGATCAGCAGTTAATGTATGTGTTGTAAACTGCAAATTTCTGCAAAATCTGATCATAATATTATATTATTTTTATTCAAATAATACAAAATTATTTTGAAAAATTCATAAAATAAGTCAATTCAAATAATTGTTCGGAAATAGCAACACTAGTAACTTGCGGGGCGTAATGTTTCGATTTGTTTCTTTAATTTTAACTTTTTGCTTGTTTTGTTTAAGACAATAAGATTAAAATATATTTTGATACATTCTTAATTCTACGTGTTTTTAAGATCAGAAGATTTAAAAATTTTCTTAATTTTTGAACTCTATATTAAATCAAAGTCAAACAAACAAATTGAAATTGATTGAGTAATAAAAATAAGTCAGGTTATCTATCGAAGGCTTACAACATGTTTATAATATCAAGGTAAATACTTATCTGCACAGAGTATTTACGTCAAAATAATTCATCTTGTCGTGATTAATATCAAGATAAATACTTAGCCTCACAGAATATTTACATCAAAATAATTCATCTTGTCATGATTATGAGATTTAATGAAGTAAAAATATAAATTAATTATCAACAACAGACATGTAAAAGTGACGCTAGTAACTTTGGTTAAAACTCAATATTTAACTTAAAAATGTGTTGTATATGTATATATAATGTTAATTTATAATTCAATAATTTAAACAAATTCGAAAACCAAAGAGACATTGAGTTATATATTTATTGGCTTGATATAAATAATCGATACGCGATAAATTTTTGCCTAACATCAGTGTACCTAAGTTACCATAATTTGTGTTACTATAACTGTGTGAAACTCATAAAAGAAGTGTAGAGTTGTCTATTGTACCATTTGATAACTCTTTAGTCCTCAAAAATTAAATTTACCCAACCAACATATATTTCAATTTCAGCTCAGCATTTATTGAACAATTTTGTTACATATTTGGTAAAAAAAAATCCTTCAATGATATATTCAAACTAATTCCATAAAATGAAGTTTGAAAAACGTAAAATATACGCAAAACATATTTTAGATATACGTGAATTAAACTCAATGGTTATCTGACTACGTAAAAAGCGTAATAAAGTCTCGATCTTGATTTATTAAATTCTAATCCTTTTATTAGTAACTGATGAGCTGAAATCAAAGTCACTTATCGACCGTTCGCTAGCTTGACAAGGGTCATTAATATTCTCCTACTTCATAATTTTGAATTTAGATATGATAGAAATAGTAAATATGCATTTATTCTTAATTAATTAAAAATATATAATTCAAACGTTAATTATATAAAGTCATCCTTTTAAAAAAAAATATTTTTTCTCCTAAAATCAGACTCCAAATACAAATTCATATTAATCAGGCCCCAAAATAAAAATTAAACCTCAGATATAAAATTTAAAAACACACTTATGCAATAAAATTTTTAATATCAATATAACACTACAATTAATTTTATGCACTTGCTAACTACACCAACAAGAAAAAATAACAAAAAGTTACTACTATTACTACTAAAAAAAGACCAAAAACATTAAAAGTGAGTCAACAACAACTTTTATAGAAGCAAAAAAAAAAAAAAAAAAAAAAACTACTACTCCACTAGTATACATATACATTTTAATTTTTTTTTCTAATTTCTTTGTTCCAAAATCAAAAATCAAAAGATAATGAAACAATGCTATCAACATTAATGTTTTTTTGTTTGAATAACCTCATCTTCTTCTAACAACAAAGACAAACATGCACTAGTACTAGTAATAGATGAACTAGTAGAACAAGAAGAAGAACAAAATGACAATGGAGATGTGAAAGAATGATTTGTTGTCGTTGTTGTTGTTGTTGTTGAAGATGATAAACATTGTTGTTCTTCATCGATCGTTGTCATTATTATCGTAGACTCATCAACACCAGCACCAATATCAACGCCAACATTATTATTGTTGTCACTAAAAGTTGCAAGATTGACTAATAAATCAACAAAAGCACCAACAATATAACCATGGTTACTTTTGCAATTGACCTTTAAATAACAAGTCAATAACTCTTCAAGATTTTCCCAATCTTTAATCTCATATGCCTCCACCATTTCCTCCATTGATTTTCTAAAATCAACAAAAGGATCATTTGAGTCCAATCCCATTGGAACAAAACTAATAATATTACCTTCATCAACAACATTAATATTAATATTACTACTAGTAATACTAATGTTCTTGTTTTCTTGAAAATCAAGAATTGAACTTGTTTCTTCTGGCTCAAAAAATAACCTCTCTTTCTCTAATCTCAACCCTTTAATCACTTTCTCTATACAATCTTGACCATTGATAGTTGTTGTAGAGGAGGAACTTGTTTCATCAATTTCACTAAAGAAGTCATCAAAACTACAACTTGTTGTGTCATTAATATCATCAAGATGAAAAGTAGAGTTGTAAATGTTGTGTTGATTCTTTTCTAATCTAAATGAAAGGGTTTTTGGCTTTCCACAAGTTGGTAATGACCATGGCCATGGAGTAGTAGTAGTAGTAGAAGAAGAATTTTGTGATGAGTTCTTGAAGAGAGAAGAGAGTTTCATATTTGACCTTCTTTTTTTTTTTGTTTTTGTTTTGTTTTGTTTGAATGAAATGAAAATAATAATAATGAGAGGAGTGAACTAACTCTTGAAATTTGAATAGTTGGTGTGATGGTGGGTAAAAATTTATGAGATCTTTTTATTTTTATTTTATTTTATTTTATTTGGTTGAAGTTAGGGTTGGGGTTAGGGGTGTTTGTTTTTTTCTTCTTCTAGCTATGTTGGGATGTGGAGTATTGTTGGTTGTGTATAGTTGTGAGTGAAATTAATGCTATATACTCCCTCGGTCTTTTGTTATGTTGCACTTATCGAAAGTCAATTTTATTAATTTTTAAAGGTAAATTATATCATATTAATTCGATATTTTAAATATAAAAAATTAGATATTTTAAAACTATACGAAAAGTACTATAAATTACAATTTTTTCATATTAATATGATGGAAAAATGCATCTTAAAATTCTAGTCAAAGTTTTTATAATTTGACTCTAAAAATGAAAACGATGACAAACAATACCGAACGGAGGAAGGAGTAGTTTATTGTTGTGTTTAAGTTTTATGTGTTGACAATAAAAAATAATAATTATATAATTAGATTACTAAATAATTATTAGTATGTAATTTAACAAAAAATATCAACTAATCAACCTTGTTATTACAAGTTAAAAGTTATCAAATATTTTAAAGAAAATGCATAAATAACTCCTCAATCTATGCTTGAAATTTCAGAAACACACTTGTACTATACTTAAAGTCCTATTACATCCCTGAACTTATTTTATAAATAATTTTCTACCCCTTTTCAGCCTACGTGACACTAATTTGAAGAAAAATGTCAACATACATTGGGCTCACAAGATAATGTCACGTAGACCCAAAAAGAGTAGAAAATTATTTATAAAGTAAGTTCAGGGGGATAATAGGACCTTAGTATAATATAAGTATGTCTCTGAATTTCGAGCATAAATTGAGGGGGTGTTTGTGAATTATCCCAATATTTATTATTTTTTGATATTATTAGTATATATAATTTAAATTCAAATTAAAAGAGTAAGACCCATGAAAAAATAGAGGTTGTTATTGTCAGTGGTGGAATAATATATACGTTGAGGAATTGTACTATATAGTAGTTAGGTAAAAATAAATTTAAATGTATTATATATTGCATATTATTATTTTTAACTTTTATGTAATTTACTTTATTATACTTTAATATTTTTTAATTAAAATTTTAGCTAAATCATAGATAGATGAAGTCTACAAGAGAGTTCCATTATTTTCTTTTTTGTTCTTTTATTTGAATAAAATGAAAAATAATGAGAGGAGAGAATTAACTCTTCAAATTTGAATAGTTGGTGAGTAAAAAATTTATGAGACTTTTAAAAATATATTTATGAGTGAAGTTACCTTTGGCAAAACATGATTCAATGTATATTCTTTATTAAAAAATTATGTAATATATATATAAATTAAAGGGATAATGCACGATTACCCTCTAAATATATGTCCGAAATTTCAGAGACACAGTTCTTATTATCCCTTGAACTTATTTTATGAATAACTTTCTGTCCTTTTCGGCCTACGTGACACTATTTGTGTGGGCTCAACGCCAATTGACTTTTTTTGAAGTTAGTGCCACGTATGCTGAAAAGGGATAGAAAATTACTTATAAAATAAGTTCAGGGAGATAATAGGACCTTATTATAGTATAAGTGTGTTTCTGAGATTTCAAACATAAGTTAAAGAGGTACTTATGCATTTTCTCTAAATTAAATACTAACGATTATGGATATACATTTAATTTAAAGAAATTTATATGTATTTTATTAAATTTCTAATTCCGTCATTGCTCGTGTTATAATTATTTGGTTGTAAATAAGTAAATATAAAATTAAAGTGAATTTTATATTTGTTAATTGTGGAATGCAATTAATGCAATGTGGACAGTTTGTTGTTCAAAACATATGATTCTAAAGAAATTGGCCCATGAAAAGAAAGAGGGGTAGGTGGGGTATACTACATTTATTTATATGTAATATATATATATATATATATATATATATATATATATATATATATATATATATATATATATATATATATATATACGTTATACTATTTTATAAGTAAGTGAATTAAATACTAGTTCTGAAAAAAAATAAATCAGAAGGTCCCATCTATTAATTGTATAATTAAATAATATAGATGTACTAGTATTTAATATTTTCATCAAAATGAAACCAACTTAGGTGGTAATGAGATGTTAAAAAAGAATTTATTTATCTTTAATCAGATGTTTTGAATTTAAGTGTTTGAAGATATTTCTGATTATTAACGAACATATATTTAGATGGTTTGGCAATGGTTGAGATTTTAAAAAGTAATTTTATGATTAAAATTGAAAGATATATTTAAAAATTAGAGTTATGTTAACATGAAATAACGATTCATATTTTATTAGGAAAACTTGAAACTTGAAAAAATTTCTTAATATATATAATTTTTTCATTATATATATATATATATATATATATATATATATATATATATATTTCAAATTTGAAATTGAATACAACATACCATCATCAAATAGTCTCATAAATTGAAAGACGAATTGATACATATGGACTTACATCATCCATCTTATCACGCAATAGACATCTTATGTTGCGGTAAGTATACTATGATGCCATTTATAAAGGCTTAGGGGATAGCTAAATGACCGATTAAAGATCAAACAAGTGAATACAATCAAATAACATTATCACTTTCTCCATCTTTTACATTTTGCCTCTATTGTTTTCATTTTTGTAGTTAAAATCTCAAATTTAAATCATGTAAATGAAAATGAATTCGAGTCATTGTATAACAATATACCAAGTAAATTTCCCAAGGTTTAAAAGAATTGAAGATTTTCTATTCCTTTTATCCCTCTCTATGAGGGCAATATACTAATTTCAACCCCCCCCCCCCCCGTTTTTCAACAGTAAATACTGCAAAAGAATTGAAGATTCTACTTCAATTTTAACAATGATTCTTTTATACTTTCAAATTATCCATAAAATTAAATATCCACATGTAAATTTTATAATATGTGAAAATTTTAATTTTTTGAAAACATAAAAAAAAAAGTTATTTGCTACAAAATAAAAATAATTTGATGGTATAAAAGATTCTTTGAGCGCTCCTTCCGCGGAGAAAACGGGTCCAAAGCAGGAAAACACAGATTCTATCGATTTTCGTGTGATATAGTCCGTGAAATTTTTGTGATTCGAAATTTCTAAAACGAAATGGCTGAAATATTTCATGGACGTCCATTAAGACGTTTACAATGTATCCAGTTCGTCTCGTGGGGCAAACGAGCGCATTTTACATTTAAAATGAGCCACAAAGCACGAAAATGAAGATTTTTTCGATTTTCATGTGCTATGGTCCATGAAATTTTTGTGATTCGAAATTCCCGAAATGAAATGGTCAAAATTTTTCATAGACGTCCATTAAGACGTTGACAATGTATCCAGTTTGTCCCGCGAGTAAAATGACCGCATTTTCAAGTTCAAACAGGCCCCAAACCAGGTAAATACAGATTTTGTCGATTTTCGTGTGCTATAGTCCATGAAATTTTTGAAATGAAATGACAGAAATTTTTCATGGAGACGTTGACAATGTATTTAGTTCACCCCGCAGGGAAAACAAGCGTATTTTCAAGTTTAAACAATCCCTAAAGCAATTTAACACATATTTTATCAATTTTCGTGTGCTATAGTCCATGGATTTTTTGTGATTCGAAATTTACGAAATGGAATTGCCAAAATTTTTCAGAGACAATCGTTAAGACGTTGACAATGTATCCTGTTCATCCCGCGGGAAAAATGGGCGCATTGCCGCGAGAAAAAAAGGTGCATTTTCAAGTTCAAACGAGCCCTAAGGAACACAAAGACAGATTTTACTAATTATCGTGTGATATAGCCCATGAATTTTTTTGATCCTAAAATCCCAGAAAAAAATGGTCGAAATTTTTTATGGACGTCTATTAAGACCTAAGAAATGGAACCAGTTCATCCCGCGGAAAAAAATGGTGCATTTTGAAATCCAAACGAGCCCCAAAGAAGACAAATGCAGATTTTACCGATTTTTGTGTGCAAGCCCATGATTTTTTTATCTAGAACTGCCAAAACAAAATGGCTAAAATTTTTCATGGACGTCCGTTAAGACCTTAGAAATGGAACGAGTTTGTCCCGCTGGAAAAAATGGTGCATTTTCAAGTTCAAACGAGCCTCAAAGAGGCAAAGACAAATTTTACTGATTTTCGTGAGCTAGCTATAAATTTTTTTCCCCCAAAAATCCTGAAATAAAAAGGCCAAATTTTTTCATGAACGTCCGTTAAAACCTTAGAAATGGAACCAGTTCGTCGATCCCCAAAGCTGGCAACGATAGATATTATCAATTTTCATGTGCTATAGCCGATGTGTTTTTTTATTCGAAAATTCTAAAATAAAATGGCCAAAATTTTTCATGGACATCCTTTAATATCTTTGAAATGGAACCAAATCATCCCACGGGAAAAATGAGACATTTTCAAGTTCAAACGAGCTCTAAAGTAGGCAAAGACATATTTTAGAGATTTTTGTGTGCTATAGCTCATAGATTTTTTTATTCGAAATTTCCAAAATAAAATGACCAAAATTTTTAATGGACATCCGTTAATATCTTAGAAATGGAACCCGATCGTCCCACGGAAAAAAATGAGGCATTTTCAAGTTCGAACAAGCTTCAAAATTGGCAAATATAGATTTAACAGATTTTCGTTTACTATAGCCCATGAATTTTTTTAATCTGGAATTTCTGAAATAAAATATTCAAAATTTTTCATGGACGTCATTTAAGACATTTGAAATGAAACCAGTTCGTCCCACAGGGAAAAATCGTGCTTTTAAAGTTCAAACGAGCCCTAATGTAGACAAAGACAGATTTTACAGATTTTTATTTGCAATAGCCCTTAATTTTTTTACACAGAAATCCCAAAATAAACAGAACAAATTTTTTCATGGAAGATTGTTAAAACTTTAGAAATAAACCGGTTCATCTCGTGGAGAAAATGACTCATCTTCAAATTCAAACGAGCCTCAAAGAAGGCAAATGAAGATTTTATTGATTTTAATGTGCTATAACCCATGCATTTTTTGTTCAGGAAATCTCAAAACAAAATGACAGTAATTTTTCATGGATGTCTGCTAAAACCTTAGAAATGGAACCAGTTCGTCCCACGGAGAAAAATTGTGCATTTACAATTATCAAACAAGCCTAAAGCAGGTAAAGATAAATTTTATCAATGTTCGTGGGCTATAGCCCGTGAATTTTTTTATCTGGAAATTCTAAAATAAAATCGCTGAAAATTTTCATGGACGTCTGTTAACATCTTAAATAGAACCAGTTCATCCCACATGAAAAAATAATTAATTTTTAAGTTAAAACGAGCCCCAAAATAGGCAATACAAATTCTACCAATTTTCGTATGTTATAGACAATATGTTTTTTGATCCTGAAATCATGAAACTAAATGGTCAAATTTTTTCACGTACGTCCGTTAAGACCATGGAAATGGAACCAGTTCGCCCTCGGAAAATATAGTGCATTTTCAAGTTCAAACGAGCCTTAAAACAAGCAAAGATAAATTTTATCGATTTTCATTTGCTTAACCCATGTAATTTTTTATCCAAAAATCTCAAAACTAAATGATCGATTTTTTTTTAATGAATGTCTTTTAAGACCATAGAAATGGAACCAGTTCGTTTCGCGAGGAAAAATATTGCATTTTCAAGTTCAAACGAGCCTCAAAGAAGACAAAGACAAATTTTATTGTTTTTTGTGTGCTATAGTCCATGGATTTTTTTATTGAAAATGTAGAAATAAAATGACAGAAATTTTCATGGACGTCGTTTAAGACCATAGAAATGGAACCAGTTCGACATGCGAGAAAAAAGGTACATTTTCGAGTTCAAACGAGCCTTAAAACAGGCAAAGATAAAATTTTACCTATTTTCATGTGCTATAGCCCATGAATTTTTTTTAATTCGAAAATGCCAAAATAAAATGACCAAAAATTTTCATGGACGTTTGTTAACACCTTAAGATGGAACCAGTTCATCCCGCGTGAAATGATGACTTTTCAAAATAAAACGAGCCCCAAAACAAGCAAAGGGAGATTCTACCGATTTTCGTGTGTTATAGCCCATATTTTTTATCCTTAAATTTCAAAACTAAATGGCCAAATTTTTTCATGTACGTCTGTTAAGACCATAGAAACGGAACCATTTCGCTCTCAAGAAATATAGTGCATTTTCAAATTCAAACGAGCCTTAAACAAGCAAAAACAAATTTTATCTATTTTCGTGTGCTCCCATGTAATTTTTTTATCCAAAAATCTCAAAAGTAAATGAGCGAAATTTTTCATGGATGTCCATTAAGATCTTAGAAATGGAATCAGTTCGTTTCACGAAGAAAAATATTGCATTTTCAAGTTCAAACGAGCAAGCAGGCAAATGCAGATTTTTTTATTTGATTTGTTTATCCGAATATCTAGAAACAAAATGATAGAATTTTTTCATGGACGTCGGTTAAGACCTTAAAAATGGAACCAGTTCAACCAACGGGAAAAAATGGTGCATTTTCAAGTTCAAACGAGCCCCAAAACAGGCAAAGACAGATTTTACTAATTTTCTTGTGAGAATTTTTTATTCGAAATTCTCGAAACATAATGGCCTAATTTTTTTATTGAACGGTCGTTAGGACATTAGAAAAATAGTTCGTCTCGCGAATAAGCATATTGCATTTTTAAGTTCAAATGATCCCCAAAGTCGGCAAAGACAGATTTTATCAATTTTCCTATGCTATTGCGCATGAATTTTTAATCCGAAAATCTCAAAATATAATTTTCGATTCATAGACGTCCATTGTGACCTTAGAAATAAAATCTATTCGTCCTGGGGAAAAATGTTACATTTTCAAGTTCGAACGAGCCCAAAGCAGGCAAAGACAGATTTTACTAATTCTGGTGTGCTATAGCCCATATATTTTTTTGATCCGTAAATCTCGAAATAAAATGATTAGAATTTTTCATGGAAGTCCATTAATACCTTAGAAATGAAATGAGTCCATCTCGCGAGGAAAAATGGTGCATTCTAAAGTTCAAATGAGCCCCAAAGGCAAAGACTGATTTTATCGATTTTCGTGTGCAATAGCCCATAAATTTTTATATCGGAAAATCCCAAAACAAAAAATTTAAAATTTTTCAAGGACGTCCATTAAGACCTTAGAAATGGAATGAGTTCGTCCCGCAGTGAAAAATGATGTATTTTCAAGTTTAAACGAGCCAAAAAGCTGGCAATAGCCTATGGATTTTTTGAATCCGATAATCTCGAAACAAAATGACCAAGATCTTTCATTGATGTCTGTTAAGACCTTAGAAATGGAACCAGTTCGTCCCGCGGGGAAAAATGGTGCATTTTCTAGTTCAAATGAATGCTAAAGAAGGCAAGGATAAAATTTATCAATTTTCGTCTACTATACCCCATGGACTTCTTTTGATCAATAATTCTCGAAACTGAATGATCGTAATTTTTTATGGAAATTTGTTATGACCTTAGAAATGGAACCAATTCATCCCGCGGGAAAAAATGATGCATTTGAAGTTCAAACGAGCCACAAAGCAGGGAAATACAAATTTTATCAATTTTCGTGTGCTATAGACCATAAATTACTTTTAATCAGAAATTTCAAAACAAAATGTTTGATATTTTTCATGGACGTTCGTTAAGACATTAGAAATGGAACTAGTTCGTCCCGCTGGAAAAAATGGTACACTTTCAAGTTCAGATGTGCCCCAAAGTACGCAAAGGAGGATTTTACAGATTTTTGTGTGATATAACCCATAGATTTTTTTGGTCTAAAACTCCAAAAGAAAATGAAGGAAATTTTTCATGGATGTATGTTAAGAGCTTAGAAATGAAACGAGTTAATCCCGCGAGGAAATATGGTGCATTTTTAAGTTCAAATGAGCCTTAAAGCAGGCAAAAAAAGATTTACCGATTTACTTGTTCTATAACCCATAAGATTTTTTTATCCGTATATCCTGAAACAAATGGCGGAAATTCTTTATGATGTCCATTAAGACCTAAAAAATGGACCAATTTGTTCCGCGGGTAAAATTGGTACATTTTGAACTTCAAACGAGACCTACAGTAGGGAAAAACAGATTTTACTGATTTTTGTGTGCTATAGCCCATTAATTTTATTTAATCTAGAAATTTCAAACCAAAATGACGAGATTTTTTCATGGACGACCATTAAGACTTTAGAAATAGAACCGGTTCACCTCACGGGAAAATGATATATTTTCAAGTTCTAACGAGCCTCAAAGAAGGCAAAGTCAAATTTTATTTCGTGTCCTATAGCCCTTGTATTTTTTATTCGAAAATCGCGAAATAAAATGATCAAAATTTTTTCATGGCCGTCCGTTAAGACCTTAGAAATGAAACCAGTTCTTGTGCATTTTCAGGTTCGAACGAGTTCCAAAGCAGGAAAATGCACAGTTTAGCGATGTTCATGTGCTATAGTCCATGTATTTTTTCATCCAAAAATCCCAAAATAAAATGATCAAATTTTTTCATGGAGGTTCCATAATACCTTAGAAATTGAATGAGTTTGTTCAGTAAGGAAAAATGGTAAAATTTTAAGTTCAAACGAGCCTCAAAACAGGCAAAGACAGATTTTAACGATTTTTGTGTGCTATAAGACCATAGAAATGGAACCAGTTTATTTCGGAAGAAAAATAGTGTATTTTCAAGTTCAAACGAGTCCTAAAATAAACAAAGACATATTATATCGATTTTCATGTAATATAGCCCATAATTTTTTTTATCCAAATATCTCAAAACTAAATGGCAACAATTTTTATGGCCTTCCGTTAAGACCTTAGAAATTGAATCAGTTCATTCTTTGAGGAAAAATGGTTCATATTCAAGTTAAAAAACAAGCCCCAAAACAGACAAAGACAAATTTTATAAATTTTTTATGCTATAGCACATGAAATTTTTTTGATCTGGAAGTCCCGAAACAAAATGAACGATATTTTTCATTAACATCCGTTTAGACCTTACAAATGGAACCAGTTCGTTCTGCGGGGAATATGATGCATTTTCAAGTTCAAACGAGCCCAAAGCACGCAAAAACAGATTTTATCAATTTTCATGTGCTATAGCCTATGAATTTTTTGATCCAAAAATCTTGTAACAAAATGACTGAAATTTTTTATCGACGTTCTTTAAGACCTTTGTAATGGAATTTTTTACCAATTATTTGTGCTATAAGCCATGAATTTTTTATATCAAGAAATTTCAAAATAAAATTTGTCCGAAATTTTTCATGGAGATCAGTTAAGACCTCAGAATTAGAATTAGTTCGCCCCGTGGTAAAAATGGTGCATTTTAAAGTTTAAACGAGGTCGAAAGTAGACAAAGACAGATTTTACCGGTATTCGTGTGCTACATCCCTTGTATTTTTTTATTCCTGAAATTTCAAAACAAAATGGCCAAAATTTTTTCATGAACGTCTATTAAGACCTTAGAAACGGAATCGGTTCATCCGACGAGGAAAATAGTGCATTTTCAAGTTCAAACGAGTTCAAAGCACGGAAATGTAGATTTTACCAATTTTCATGTACTATAGCCCATGAATTTGTTTTGCTCAAGCAATTCTAAAATAAAATGGCCGAAATTTTTATTTGACGTCCATTAAGACTTAAGAAGTGGAACCACTTCATCCCCGCGAGAAAAATGATGTATTTTATAGTTCAAACGAACCCTAAAGCAGTCAAATATTGATTTTACTAATTTTTGTGTGCTATAGATCATGATTTTTTTTCATCCAAAAATATCAGAACAAAATGGCCAAAATTTTTCATGGACGTCTATTAAGACCTTAGAAATTAAATCAGTTCGTCCTGCAGGGAAAATAGTGCATTTTTCAAATTCAAATAAGTCCCAGAGAAGGAAAAGGCAGATTATACCAATTTTTGTGTGCTATATAGTCCATGATTTTTTTTATATCCAAAAATCCCGAGACAAAATGATTGAAAATTTTCATGGGCGTATGCTAAAACCTCAGAAATTGAATAAGTTCGTCCTGCTAGGAGAATTTGCTCATTTTAAAGTTCAAACGAGCCGAAAAGCAGGCAAAGACAATTTTTATTGATTTTTGTCCATGAATTTATTTTTATTTGGAAATGCTGAAAAAAAATGGCCAAATTTTTTCATTGAAGTTCGTTAAGACCTTATAAATGGAATCCGTTCATCTCGTGTAGAAAAATATGCATTTTCAAGTTCAAACAAGCCCCAAGGCAGGCAATGGCAGATTTTATCAATTTTCGTGTGCTATAGCTCATGGATGTTTTTTAATCTAGAAATCCCAAAATAAAATGGCCAAAAATTTTCATGGGAGTCCAATAAGACCTTAGAAATCAAACCAGTTCGTGCCGCAGAGAAAAATGGTGCATTTTCATGTTCAAACGAGCACCAAAACAGGAAATGATAGATTTTATCGATTTTGGTGTACTATAGCCCATTGAAATTTTTTATTCAAAAATCCCAATACAAAATGACCAAAATTTTTCATGGATGTCCACTAAGACCTTACAAATTGATTCATTTCATCCCGCAGGAAAAATAGTGCATTTTCAAATTTAAACGAATCACAAAGCAGGCAAAGACAGATTTTACAGATTTTCGTGTTATATAGCCCATGCATTTTTTAATCAAAAAATTCTGAAACATAAATATTGAAAGTTTTCATGGACGTCCGTAAAGACCTTAGAAATGGAACCAGTTCATCCGGAGGGGATAAATGGTGCAATTTTCAAGTTCAAACGAGCCTCAAAGTAGGCAAAAGCTGATTTACCAATTTTAGTAGGCTATAGCGTATGGTTTTTTTTTATCCAGCAATCCCTTAAAAAAATGACCAAAATTTTTCATTAACGTCCATTAAGACCTTAGAAATAAACCGGTTCGTCCTGAGGGAAAATATTGCATTTTCAAGTTTCAATGAGACCCAAAGAAGGCAAAAACATATTTTCTCCATTTTCTTGTGCTATTGCCCATGAATTACTTTTTATTCAAAAATCATGAAAGTAAATGGCCTAAATTTTTCATGGATGTCCGTTAAGTTTAGAAATGGAACCAGTTTTCCTGCAGAGAAAAATTGTGTATTTCGAAGTTCAAACAAGCTCAGAGCAGGCAAAGAAAATTTTTAACGATTTTCGTGTGCTATAGCCTAAAGAATTTTTGATAAAAAAATACCAAACTAAAATGACAGAAATTTTTCATGGACGTCTGTTAATACCTTAGAAATATAACCATTTTCTCCGTGGAGAAAAATGATGCATTTTTAAGATCAAACGAGCCCCAAAGAAGGTCAAGGAAGATTTTACTGATTTTAGTGTGCTACAGCCGAAGAATTTTTTTGATCCGGCAATCCTGAAACAAAAGGCCAAAAAATTTCATTGACGTCCCTTATGACCTTAGAAATGGAATCAATTCATCCCGGAGAAAAAATGGTGCATTTACAAGTTCAAACGAATCTCAAAGTAGTTAAAGACAGATTCTATCAATTTTCGTATGGTGCACATAGATTTTTTTTTAATCAGAAAGTCCAAAACAAAATAACCAAAAATTTTCATGGATGACCGTTAAGACCTTAGAAATGAACAAGTACATCCCGCGGGGAAAACTGGTGCATTTTCAAGTTCAAACGAGCACCAAAGAAGGCAAAAATAGATTTTACCAATTTTCGTGCGCTATAGCCCATTAATTTTTTTTATTCAAAAATTTTAAAACAAAATGCCAAAATTTTTCATGGACGTCCATTAAGATCTCATAAAGGAAAACAGTTCATCCCATGGGGAAAACTGGTGCATTTTCAAGTTCAAACGAGCCCAAAGAAGACAATGACAGATTTTACCGATTTTCATGTGCTATGCCCATGAATTTTTTTTATCGGAAAATTCCAAAATAAAATGACAAAAATTTTTTCATGGACGTTTGTTAAGACCTTAGAAATGAACTAGTACGTCCATCGGAGAAGAATGGTGAATTTTCTAGTTCAAACGAACCCTAAAGCAGGCAAAGGTATATTTTAACGATTTTGGTGTGCTACAACCCATGGATTTTTTTATCCGGAAATGCCTGCAGAAAATGGCTAGCAATTTTTCATAGGTGCATGTTAAGACCTAAGAAATTGAACTAGTTCGTCCTGCGTGGAAAATTTGTTCATTTTTAAGTTAAAATGAGCCACAAAGTAGGAAAAGAGAGATTTTTTATCGATTTTTGTGTGTTATAGCCATGAATTTTTTTTATCAATAATTCCTAAAATAAAATGGATGAAAGTTTTCATGAACGTCCTTTAAGACCAAAGAAATGGAATCAGTTCATCCCATGGGGATAAATTATGCATTTTCAAGTTCAAACGAGTCCCAAAGCACGCAAAAACTGCTTTTACCGATTTTCGTGTGCTATAAACCATAATTTTTTTTTGCTCAAGCTATCCCAAAACAAAATGGCCGAAATTTTTCATTGACTTCCATTAAGACGTAAGAAGTGGAACCAGTTCATCCCGCGGGAAAAATAATTCATTTTATAGTTCAAATGAACCTTAAAGCAAACAAAGATAGATTTTACTGATTTTTGTGTGCTATAGCCCATTAAATTTTTTCATCCGAAAATACAAAAATAAAATGACTGAAATTTTTCATGGACGTCCATTAAGACCTTAAAAATTGAATTAGTTCGACCGGGAAAATAGTACATTTTTCAAATTCAAACAAGCCCCAAAGATGGCAAATACATATTATCCCGATTTTTGTATGCTATAACTCATGATTTTTTTAATCCAAAAATTCCAAAATAAAATGACTGAAAATTTTCATGAACATTCGCTAAGACCTCAGAAATGGAATAAGTTCATCCCGCATGGAAAAGTGACACATTTTAAAGTTCAAACGACCCCAAAAGCATGCAAATACATATTTTACCAATTTTCATCCATGGATTTATTTTTATCCGAAAATGCTAAAACAAAATGGCCGAAATTTTTCATTGATGTCCGTTAAGACCTTATAAATGGAATCAGTTCATCTTGTGTAGAAAAAAGGTGCATTTTCAAGTTCATACGAGCTCAAAGTATGCAATAACAAATTTTACCGATTTTTGTGTGCTATACTTCATGAAATTTTTATCTGAAAATCTCGAAATAAAAAGACCAAAATTTTTCATGGACGTCCGTTAAGAACTTAGAAATGGAACAATTCATGCCAAGGAGAAAAATGGTGCATTTTCATGTTCAAACGAGCATCAAAGCGGGCAAAGGTAGATTTTATCGATTTTGGTATGTTATAGCCTATGAATTTTTTTATTCGAAAATTTCAACACAAAAGTGACCGAAATTTTTCATAGATGTCCGTTAAGACATTAGAAATTGAATTAGTTTGTCCCACTGAAAAAAATGGTGCATTTTTAAGTTTAAACTGAAAAAATGGTGCATTTGTATAGCATACATTTTTTAATTCCAAGAATTCTGGAACATAATTGTCAAAAGTTTAAAAAATGTCCGTTAAGACCGTAGAAATGGAACCGGTTCATTCTGTGGGGACAAATGGTGCATTTGCACGTTTAAACGAGCTCAAGTAGGCAAAGACTGATTTTACCAATTTTCGTATGCTATAACCTTTGTTTTTTATCCAGCAATCCCGAAATAAAATGACCGAAATTTTCCATTAAAGTCCATTAAGACCTTAGAAATAGAACAAGTTCATCCCGAGGGGAGAAATATAGCATTTTCAAGTTCTAATAAGTTCGAAAGAAGGCAAAAATAGATTTTATCAATTTTCGTGTGCTATTGCCCATGAATTATTTTTTATTCGTAAATCATGAAAACAAATGGCCTAAATTTTTCATGGACGTCCGTTAAATTTAGAAATGGAACCAGTTTATCCCGCGTAGAAAAGTTGTGCATTTCAAAGTTCAAAGAATCCATAAAGCAGGCAAAGACAAATTTTAACAATTTTCGTATGCTATAACCTATAAACTTTTTTTGATCGAAAAACACCAAAATAAAATGACAGAAACTTTTCATGGACGTTTGTTAACACCTTAAGAATGGAAAGAGTTTGTCCAGCGGAGAAAAATGATGTATTTTTAAGATCAAATGAGCCCCAAAAAAGGCAAAAGAAGATTTTATCGATTTTCGTGTGCTATAGTGAATGAAATTTTTTGATTCGGCAATCCCGAAGCAAAAGGGCAAAAAAATTTCATTGATGTCCCTTAAGACCATAGAAATGGAATCAATTCGTCCCATGGGAAAATATGATGCATTTACAAGTTCAAATGAACCCCAAAGTAGCCAAAGATAAATTTTATCGATTTTCATGTGGTATAGACAATAGATTTTTTTAATTCGAAAATACTGAAATAAAATGGCCAAATTTTTTCATGCATAACCGTTAAGACCTTAGAAATGAAAAAGTTCATCCCGCAGGGAAAAATGATGCATTTTCAAGTTCAATGAGCCTCAAAGAAGGTAAAAGTAGATTTTACCAATTTTCGTGCGCTATAGCCTATGAATTTTTTTATTAAAAATTTTCAAAATAAAATGGCCAATTTTTTTTGTGGACGTCCATTAATATCTCATAAAGGAAACCAGTTCATTCCATGGGGGAAATGGTGCATTTTGACGTCAAACGAGCCACAAAGCAGGTAAAGACAAGTTGTATCAATTTTCGTGTCGTATAGCCCATTGATTTTTTTATTGATAAATCCTGAAACAAAATGACTGAATTTTTTCATGGACGTCCGTTAAGACTTAAGAAATGGAATAAGTTCATCTCGTAGAAAAAACTGGTGCATTTTAAAGTTCAAACGAGCTTAAAGTAGGCAAAGATAGATTTTATCGATTTTGGTATGTTATAGTCCATGAAATTTTTTGATCCTGAAATAAAATGGCTGAAATTTTTTCTTGGACATCTATTAAGACATTATAAATGGAAACAGTTCGTCCAGTGGGGAAAAATGATGCATTTTAAGTTTATATGAGCCCCAAAGCAGCGAAAGAGATTTTACTGATTTTTCTTTAGCTATACCCCATGAATTTTTTTAACCCAGAAATCTCAAGGCATAATTGTTGAAATTTTTTATGGACGTCCGTTAAGACCTTAAAAATGAAACCAATTCAACATACGGAGAAAAATGATGCATTTTCAAGTTCAAACGAGCCCTGAAGCAGACAAAGAGAGATTTTACCTATTTTCATGTGCTATTGCCTACTTTTTATTGCCTACTTTTTTTTCTTCAGAAATATCGAATAAAAATGACCAAAGATTTTCATTGACGTCCGTTAAGACCTTAGAAATGAAACTAGTTTGTCCCACAGGAAAAATGGTGCATTTTCAAGTTCAAATGAGCTCTAAAGCAGGCAAAGGCACATTTTACCAACTTTCGTGTGTTATAGCCCATGTATTTTTTTATCCAAAAATCTCAAAACAAAATGGCTAAAGTTTTTCATGGACGTCCGTTAACACCTTAGAAATGGAATAAGTTTGTCCCGCGAAAAAACTGGTGCATTTTCAAGTTCAAACAATCCCAAAATCATCAAAGGTAGATTTTTTCGATTTTCTTGTACTATAGCCATGTATCTTTTTAATGTCTACTGTTTTTACTTATCCAAAACGTCCACTGCTGCAAAATTAAATACGATCTCTTTCCATACCTCACAAGCAGCAGCTAGTTCCGGGCTCCATTTGCAAGCCTCGCGAATCTTTATTCTTCGTGATATTGACCACATTTCACCGAAAATATAAATGACCAAAATTTTTTATGGACATTTGTCAAGACCTTAGAAATGGAACCAGTTCATCCCGCGAGGTAAAATGATACATTTTCAAGTTCAAACGAGTCCAAAGAAGGAAAAAACAGATTTTATTATTTTTCGTGTTCTATACCCATGGATATTTTTTTTGTCTGCAAATCCCAAAATAAAATGGCCAAAATTTTTCTTGATGTCCGTTAGGACCTTAGAAATTGAACCAGTTCGGTCCACGGGGAAAAATGGTGCATTTTCAAGTTCGAACGAGCTCAAAAGCAGTCAAAGATAGATCTTACCAATTTTTGTGTGCTATCTCCATAAAAATTTTTACTCCAAAATTTCTAAACAAAATGGTTAAAAAATGTTCACGAAGGTCTGTTAAGACCTTAGAAATGAAACCAGTTTGTTCCGCGAGGAAAAATGATGCATTTTCAAGTTCAAGTGAGCCCCAAAGTAGGCAATGGTAGATTTTTCCAATTTTTGTGTGCAATAGACCATGAATTTTTTTTAATCCAGAAATCCCGAAACAAAATAGGCAAAAAATTTCATGGACGTCTGTTAAGACATTAGAAATGGATGCGGGAAAAATGGTGCATTTTCAAATTCAAACGAGCCCCAAAGCAGGCAAAGTTAAATTTTTTTTTATTTTCGTGTGCTATAGCATATGGATACTTTTTGATCTAGAAATCCCAAAAATAAAATGGCCAAAATTTTTCTTGATGTCCGTTAAGACCTTAGAAATGGATTTAGTTCTTTCCGCGGAAAAAAATGATGCATTTTTAAATTCAAACGAGCCCCAAAGCAGGCAAAGACAAATATTATCGATTTTCTTGTGCTATGGTCCATGAATTTTTATTTATTCGGAAATTCAGAAACAAAATGACTAAAATTTTCATGAATCTCCCTTGAGACATTGGCAATGTATCCATTTCGTCCCGTGGGCAAAACGAACACATTTTTAAGTTCAAACGAGCCCCAAAGCAGGTAAATGTAGATTTTATCGATTTTCGTGTGCTATTGTCCATTGAATTTTTGTGATCTTGAATTTCTGAAACGAAATGGCTGAAATTTTTCATGGACGTCTGTTAAGACGTTTGCAATGCATTTAGTTCGTTCCGCGTGGAAAACACGCGCCTTTTGAAGTTCAAACGAGTCCCAAAGTAGGTAAATGCAAATTTTGTTGATTTTAGTGTGCTATAGTCCATGAAATTTTTGTAATATAGAGTTCACGAAACGAAATGGCTGAAATTTTTCATGGACGTCCGTTAAGACGTTTGCAATGTGTCCAGTTCATCTCGCGGAGAAAACAGACGCATTTTCAAGTTCAAACGAGCCCCAAAGTAGGTAATCGCAGATTTTACCGATTTTTGTGTGCTATAATCCATGAAATTTTGTTATCCGCAATTCCCAAAATGAAATGATCGAAAATTTTCATGGACCTCCGTTAAAACGTTGACAATGTATCTAATTCGTCCCACAGAAAAAATGAATGCATTTTCAAGTTCAAACAAGGTCCAAAGCAGATAAACGCTATTACGTCGATTTTCCTGTGCTATGACAAATATATAGTTCACTTCACTATTATCAATTTTATTTCTTTGACTAATTTCTTCTTCTTCTTCTTCTTGATTTATTCAACAATTAAGTCATGTTTTTATTTTCTTAACATGGGGCTTTTGGTTGATTGTGTCATAAATAAAGTTATCATCGCGTAATTTGTACGTCATGAATTTGTGTTATAAAAACAATTACAAATGGTTATATTTCTGTGTACATCACATTTTTTAAAGTATGATTATCTTTTGAATTATATATAAATATAAAATATTTTATGCATCAGACCGTCATTTTAGTTTAAAAAAAAGGGGGGGGGGGGGGGGGGGGAGGAGGGAGAGTTAAAAGAGATTGAGACATTGAAGATACTTCAAATGATAATATATGACTTTTTGGGCTCACAAAATTTTGTAGGTGACTCCATTTAATGACATATTGATGAAAAATAGTATTAAGTACCTATTAATAAGTCCATGAATATGACGTTCAATTATAAAAGAAAATGATTTTTCCTTATATTTTCAACTAAATTTCTAATCAATTATTACTCTTTAGATTCATATTTGTTACTATTTCCTTCTTTTTTTAAACAAGTGATAAATAAGTGATAATTTATTTTCACTTTGTTTCAAAATAAGTTGTATTTCATACTATGAGATAATGCCCAAGTACCCCCTCAACCTATGCCCGAAATCTCAGAGACACACTTATACTATACTAAGGTCCTATTACCCTCCTGAACTTATTTTATTAATAATTTTTTACCCCTTTTTAGCTTACGTGGCACTATCTTGTGGGCCCAACGATGATTGACTTTTTTTTCCGAACTAGTGCCACGTAGGCTAAAAAGGGGTAGAAAATTACATATAAAATAAGTTCAGGGGGGTAATAAGACCTTAGTATAGTATAAGTGTGTCTCTGGGATTTCGGGCATAGGTTGAAGGGGTACTTGGGTATTTTCCCTCATACTATAATCAAGAAGAAAAAATTTGTTTCATTTAGAATTATCCTCATTTTAATACATGGAGTTTTTCATTATTAAAGAGTCACTTTTTTTTTCCAAGGCTTTAATTACAGGTTCCTCCATAATAACTTCAGGAAATAATACTATAGCCTAACAATGATTCATACCACAATTTTTAGCATTTAGGGCCACTCAATAGAAATTAGGCGTTTTTCTCAATTTTTCATATGTATTATTATATGAATTTCTTAGTGATTTAAATTTTGGATACTTTTCTACAAAAAAAACTTTACATGAACCTCCATATGCTCCAAGGAACAACATATATAGCCTCACCATGATTCACATCATTTTTTTGACATTTAATTTACTTAGTTTTTCATATGTGTTAGTCCATAAATTTTTGGTGATATAGATATTAGACATTTTTTTTACAAAAACATTACAGGACACGCTGTAATGACCTAGGGTACAATATATATACGCTCACCATTATACACACCACTTTTTTAACAATTATGGGCCACTCAAAAGGACTAAGACGATTATCTCAATTTTTCGTGTATGTTAGTATATGAAAATTTCAATAATATGTATTCAAATATTTATTTATTTTTTTGTAAAGCTTTACAAGATCCTCCATAATGATCTCGGGGAACATACCTATAGCCTAAATCAAGATTCATGCCACTTCTTAGCATTTAGGGGCCACTCAACATAAATTAGGTGATTTTTTAAGTTTTCATGTGTGTTAGTACATGATTTTCTTGGTGATATGAATTTCGAGCACTTGTTTTGTAAAAGCTTAACAAGACCCTCCAAAATGACTTGGGATAACGATACATATACCATCACCATGATTAAGCCACTTTTTAGCATCTACGGGGCACTCAAAATGAATTAAGTGATTTTCTCAATTTTAGATGCTTATTATAGTATATAAATTTTTTTTGGTGATATAAATTTCAGACACTTTTTTTCTGCAAAATCATTATAGGACCCTCGTATATACATGGGGATAATGCCTATAGCATCACCAGGATTCACACCAAATTTTAAGTATTTAGGGGATAGTCAACAGAAATTGGGTAATTTTTAAGTTTTTCGTGTGTGTTAGTACATAATTTTTTGGTGATGTGAAATTTTTCACACTTTTTACATGACCTTCCAAAATAAAATGGGGGAATCATATCTATAGCCTCACCATGATTAATGTCACCTTTTCAACAATTAAGGATCACTCGGATTTAGACGATTTTCTCAATTTTTCATGTGTTAATACATGAATTTTTTGATGATATAGATTTCAAACACTTTCGTCGCAAAAACTCTGTAAAGACCATGGGTAGCAATACTTATATTCTCACCATGATTTATACCACATTTTTAACATTTAGGGCCACTCAACATGAATTTTGCAATTTTCTAAATTTTTCGTTATGTGTTATTACATGAATTTTTTGGTGATATGAATTTCAGACACTTTTTTTATATATAAAATCTTGGCATGATCCTCCATAATGACTTGGGGAACAATACATACAGTCTTACCATGATTCACACCACTTTTTCAACATTAGTATCCACTCAACAAAAACTAAGTGATTTTTTCAATTTTAGTGTGCATTAGTATATGAATTTTTTGGTGATATGAATTTCAAATTTTTTTTTTTTTAGAAACTTAAAAAAAACGTTTTTAATGATCTAGGAAAACAATACCTTTATCCTCACCATGATTCACACTACTTTTTTATTTTTAGCATTTAGGGGCAATTCAATAGAAATAAGAGATTTTTCAGTTTTCCATGTGTGTTAACACATGAATTTTTCGATAAAGCTACATTTTATGCAAAAACATTACAAGACTTTTTTTTTTACCCTTTTTCCCCATAATAGGACTTTAAAAATCTTAAGTATTTTTCGTGTGTATTAGTCTATAATTTTTAATCGATAAAAATTCAAGATTTTAAATATTTTTCTTGTGCGTTGGTCTATAGACTAGTGACCAATATTCATTGCATTTTCATTAATGACTGACTTTCTTTTACCTTTCTTTTAAAATAGGGAACTTTGTCTCTCTTTTTTTAGCATTTTGATGACACCAAATAGAAATTCAAAATTTTAAATATTTTTTGTGTATATTAGCTTGCTTATTTTCGATATTAGTTAACCAACACTGTTCGCAGAAACTCATGACTAAAAACAATCATTATGATTTGTGAAAAAAAAAATGTATGTCAATTGGTAAGGTTTTACGACAAGAGACTATCTAGCTAAATTCGGAGAAAACAAGTTGGCATAATTTATCAATATGTTGTCTTCTTTCAAGAGCTTGCCACACTTGGTGAAATTATTTTTGAACATGAAGATGGGGCAAGCTGGATTATGAAGAAAGAACTTGAAGATAAACATCAAACAACATTTATATCACATTGTACTGCTTTGTTTAATGGATTAAAAGTACCAAATAGTGACTTTCAAGCTCATGTAAGAAATTGCATAGACATAAGATTTTAATTTTGATATTGACCTAAGGTCACATTTTGATATTGGGCCCCTAAATGGTCCTTGAATAGTCATTGATATTAAACAAAGAGGATATGGTAGTTTTGTTTGATAAATACTAAATTGATGTCTACATTATACTCTAGTTGAATGGACATTTCATTTTCAAACCAACTGTTTGGCTTGAGGCTAGGGTGGTCCTATCTTATTATCAAGGAAATTACAAATAATAGTTATTTCTATCGATTTAATGTAAGTATCTTAGTTTTGACTAGACACAAAATTTTAAGAAATACAACAATTACAGTCTTGGTGCATGAATCTTGTTATCTTAAACAAAGTCACATACGACATTGGATTTAGGAGTTGCGAAATATAAATAGAGAATATCTTAGTTTTGAATTGAAATAAGAGTAGATAGTTCTAAGTTTGCTACCCCCCCCCCCTTTGGGTGCACACAGGGTCCTATGTTCTTAGGAAATCACTCGCAAACCATATAGGAGAGGTAACCCACCTAAACAAGCCCGTTGCAATGAGATCGACCCAGAAGGCAAACCCCTTCCTTTCACTGGCAAGGGATTTCGAACTTGAGACCTCCGACATGAAAGTCTCAAACCCATCACTGGGCCAACCAAAAGATTTTTAACAAAATAAGAACTAGTTGAGACACAGAATGATAGGGCGAGTGACCTCCCTAGAATGCGAAAATTGTCCAATGATCTCAACGCATGTTGTCCCTCTATTCAAATGGTGTGCAAGTATTGATGAATTATCAGTTCAAGAACACAATATATACCCCTTATATAACATAACAAATTACTATTTCAACGATGTTGATGTTTGAGATCTCTGTCTCGATTGTATAATAGGGATATCGAATCTGGTCTTACTGGCATACTTGTATTGCCATGTATGTGGTAAACACCTTTTCAACAAGGAACTTTACTGGACAAGAAAATAAGTTTTCCTCCACTGCTGAGAAAAAAGTAAGTTTGCGAATGCATTGACAACTCTAACCTTCATGATGAACGTTCTCGAGGCAACTCCAACCATGCCAGAACAAAGAAGCAGCCCAATCTTTCTGTCTCAAACTCTACATTGACCAAAATACACAAACCGTAAGACAACTTATAATAGTATTTTCCTAGTTACAACTAGAGAACGCCAAGTTGCTGTTATTGATACTTGTACATCCCTGTCCAAAAAAAAACAACAAAAAGTTTTAAACGGAGGGAGTAATACTTGGTAGACTACTCAAATTGCAATACCAAAAGAAATGTATTGTACTTCTGTGTAAGTAAGCAAGTATCTACTATCTTCGTCATAAAACTCATCAGCCTCCATCAACTGATTACATCATCAACTAATTGGGAACTACTAATCATATAAAGTGCAGACATTTTCGCACGGGGTTTAAACATAACTGAAGGATGACAGAAATATGATACTGGTTTAAAATTAATGATTATCAGAAGATATGTACTCAAGAATTTCTCATTAACACTTGGCAAAAAGCCATCTAGCATAATATTGTACTGAAGTGATCAAAGCTACAAAAAACGCACACAAAAATAGAAAAATGAACAAAGCTCAATCGTTACTGACCTGTGCTCGCCCTTTGTTTAAGCAATACATATCTTTGTAGTGCTCCTGATCTGACCTTAGGTAGATTTACCTCCATTTGACTCACTGTTTAAGTTGGCCTAAATTCATTCCAAAACTCCAATAAGCATTGTACAAGTTCAATAAATTTCATGCGAAGGTCATCAAAGTAATATGGTACTGTACCTAATAACAAATTTCAACATGAGTACTGTGCCATAAACCGGATAAAAGATTTCATAGAAGGCATCAAGAAGATGCATAATTTACATTGTTAGCTCTATTACCAAGGCTAATATCTAAAGTTAGGACCTAACAAAGTCCAAAAAAGTTTCAGGGGAATTGACAGGGGGAAATTGCTCCAGCTACAGAGGGTTAGAACTCTTTAAGACTCAAGAATGTAGCTTGAGGAAGAGGTTCCTTCAAAGCATCTATTGTTTCTTTCTGTCCATACACACCAAAAAAATGCAAGCAGGATCATCTTCCACACTTTCCTGACGGGTTTTATGACCTTCCATGAGCTCCAGCTAACCAGTGCATCTTTAACACTACTTGGCACAACCCATTTTAGACCAAAAACTGAGATGAACATGTTGCATATTCCTGTGGCTACTTGACAATGAAGAAGATGTCTGTTGATCTCTAGGGTCTGGTGACACATGAAGCATCTGTTGACAATGTGGATTTTTCTCCTGATGAGGTTGTCTTGGGTGAGGGAGACTTCATGAAGGGCTAGCCATCTAAAACAAATCACCTAGGGGGATAACCTGGTTTTGCAGATTAACTTCCATTGCCAATTCACTAGCATTTTATTTTGAGCACGTAGTAAATTGTATGCTGCCTTCACAAAATATTTACCAATCGCTTTATCCCCCCAAATGAGTCTGTCAGGTGATTAATCACTGATTTGGACAACTCCTAGTCTCTCCAGTAAGCTGAGAAGGTTTTGTAGTTCCCAGTCTTGGAAGTTCCTTTTGAATTGAGAGTTCCAGCCTTTCAGGTATTGTCAGCTCTATCTTGAGAGATGGTTGAAGATTTGCTTGTGGCTATTGCATAGAGACTAGGAAAATCAGCTTGTAATGTTCCAGAACCTAACTTTTAATCAACTGCCCACCTTAAAACTTACAATTGAGATAGAGTTCCACCCCTAACTTGCTGATATACTACTTCCAAGGACCCACGCCATAAGGGGAACTAACAACCGTGGTGCTCCAGTGATTCTCAGTACCATGTTTGGCATTCACAACCCTTTCTCCGCAAAGCTTGATCCACTTGTCATATCTGCATAATCATTTCATCAACATGCTTTTGTTATGTATTGACAAGTCTCTAATTCCCAGGTAACCTTGGGACTTCTGATGAATAACTCTCTCTTATTTGTCACTCTTTAGCATTTTAAGGTCCTCTAAAAGCAAAATGAACTCAAACATTTATAATCGAGATCTTCTTCCTTGAGTGTACCTAACAATCAAATATCAAAATTAACATGTTTTTGTTATCTACAAATTTCCTTCTCAACTAATAAGTTAATCTGTTATATTGGAGTATGAGATATATAACAAGAATGGAATACTACACTCAATTTTGGAGCTTGGAATAACGGAGATTTCAGTGGCTTTTGTACAAAATGCAGAACATCTCCCTCCAATCAATTGAATCTACGATACCAATTTCTAACTAGTTGAAAATGTGTGCCAATAAAATTTGAAAGAGAGACGTACACACAATAACATACCCAGTCAAACATTTATAATCGAGATCTTCTTCCTTGAGTGTACCTAACAATCAAATATCTACAAAATTAACATGTTTTTGTTATCTACAAATTTCCTCCTTAACTAATTAGTTAATCTGTTATATTGGAGTATGAGATATATCACAAGAATGGAATACTACTCAATTTAGGAGCTTGGAATAACGGAGAAGTCAGTGGAGTTTGTACAAAATGCAGAACATCTCCCTCCAATCAATTGAATCTATAAGTTGACGCAATATCAATTTCTAACTAGTTGAGAATGTGTGCCAATAAAATTTGAAAGAGAGACATGTACACTACAATAACATGCCCACTGCAATCCCACTAAGTGGGGCCAAGGTACGGTAGAGTGTACACAGACCTTACCACTACCTCGAGGAGGTAGAGAGGTTGTTTCCGATAAACCCCCGGCTCAAGTGCATCAAACTTAAGTACAAGACGAAAACAATAAAGAAGCATAGCAGTTATTAAGAAAGGCAGTGTAAAGTTTACAAGAAAGATCGGTAACATCAGCAAATATGTGATAATCGAAACACAATAAACCAAAGACATGTAAACTAATATTTTTATCATAATAATAAACGAAAGAAGCTGTCTGCAAGAAGATAATTCAGTCCAAATTACTGCCTCCGCCCATCATAATATTTTAGTTGGGGACATCATTACATGTTTGGCAAAATTTATGGTTCGTTTCAAATTATAACTTCCATAAGTTCTAACAATTCAAAATTATTTAACAAATCAAATTTAAACCTTAACATACTTCCTTACTATTGCTTCATCACATCCCTTATTCTTTTAGTAGCATATGTTTAGCGTCCTATCGGTTGTTGTCATATAAAATGGGGCAAAAGGAGTAACTTCTTAAATAAAATCATTAATGCATTAAAGAATATTATAATGAATTAAATACTGACCTCTTTGTTTAAATCGAAGTGAAATTGTCACAAAACCAACCAACAAAAAGATAAATATATCCAATTTGAGATAGTTGTAATCCTCTAATTTCAAAGTACATATCCAAATAAGATAACCAGATATCTACTAGTCAAATATATACTACAGAAAAAAGATGAACCATATACTCACCTCATTACAACATTTTTCACTAGCTATTATTTAAGAACAAAAATGTAAAATGTTTGACCTGTATGTTTCCCTAATATACAGTAAGTAGGCTTTTGAACATGATCTGGTTGAGATTTGGAAAAAGCAAAGGAAGTAGCATTTGAAGTTGAAAAGGGTATTTAGAAGTTGAAGTTGTGTTTGGACATGGAAACAAAGTTGAAGTTCTGTGAGTGAAAACCTGAAAACTCCTAGAATGTATAATTCAAACTTCAAATTTTAAGTTGAAATATTGGACCAATTTGACAGACAAGCAGTTAATTAAAATGTATCTCCACGTAGTATTTCAAATTCTGGAACCAAAATTTATGGTAAAAACAGAGCCCGAATAATCAAGTTCTCTACAATAAAAAGGCTTAGTTTAGCAAATTTGGCATAGCAAGATCGTGAGTAAGTTGTGCAAGATTGTGAGAGAGTTGTCTTTGTCACACGTGCGCTTTGTTGAAGACTAGGGACATGGCAATTCACTATTAGTATATGTAGAAGTCAAAACTTATGAAATAGTCTAGAAGCACTTAAAGAATTGCCATCTTTGCTAAGTCACACCTATGTCACTGTTCTAGTAGACAAGAAGACCTAGCAAAAAGTCACATCTATGTCCTTCTAGTAGACAAGAAGACCTAGCAAAAATGTATTTTAATAAAAATTCAACATTGCAGTTTGAAATCGACTCACCAAAATCAGAATCTGTCACCAACAAATGTAATTCATTCATAATTATATCAAAGTACAAACTTTTAACAGCAGATGGCCAGAAACCATTACATCCCCAGGTTTAGATTCCAAAAGTGTGATAAAAGATGATTATGCTCAATTAGCAAGGGTTGGGAGACATGTGTTCTAATTTACTAGTTTGAGGCCTATGTCAAACGAACTAGGTCCAGTACATGAGTGGAGAAAAGTAAAGAGTGAGCCCATCATTCGCGAGTTTCCAAAGCTACATTGACCAAAGGGTTGGCTCGTGACTGATTTCTCCATCACCAAAAAATTGACTGCAACAACTCATCCATTACAAAGGAACTATCATCAACCAAGTTGACATCACACTTCCAAATTACCACTAACCAGCTCAACCACATCACAACTTTAAATGAAGCTTTTAAATGAATTTTGAACCACCTCTGCAACAAACTATATTTAAGAGACCCTCATCTATAATCAACTGCTTGAAGACAAACCATTGTAACTGTCCCATCATTGTCAACCTTACACAGCTACTACTTCCAAACCATCACGATATAAACAATCCAATCTAACAACACATCTCGTCACTGAAAATCACCCTTCAAATCTCCATTAATCTCTCCATTTCACTTGTTTAAGCATGGACACTAAGGGAGCGTTTTTTTAACAAAGACACTAAGGGGACGTTTGGTTCGACGTATTGCAGAAATTAATCACAGTACAAACTTTGTATTAGTAAGTTCTATATTTGGTTGACTTATACGGAAGTCAACATGGAATAACTAATCCTAGTATTAGCTACACGGGGATAAATCACCTAAAAGACTAAACTAACCCTGTCCAGTGAGTCATCCTCCATAACATACTTCCACTTCAACTCTGAAGACAACCCATTTCTATCTTTATTGCTCATTGTTCTACTTCAACAGACAACCCCACTATGATCTTGGGCACCAATTGGGTGTTTGTTTGTTTTAGTTGATTTTGTTGTTTGTATCTCATTGCTTTTTGTGTTTATTCGGGTCGAAGGAACATTGTGGTGGCTTTGGTGATTTGGGTTTTTTTTTTGTCCTCTTCTTTACTTGTTAATTATTCCTCCGCCATATCTGAGTCTCCATTTAATCATACATGTTTGTATTAAAAGATTCATTCACCAAAATACTCTTTCCAGGCAACATGATGTTGTTATTCTGTTAAGAAAGCAAGGGTACAACTTTTAATACATTAGACCAAACACCTGATAAAAAATAATCTCTACATTACAATCTCTGTATTAATAATCCCTATATTAGAATTCCTGACTTGTTTTTTAACCAAATGACCCCCAAGTCCTTACAGGACACACTAATCCTGTACACAGACTGAATTTCACAGATTCAACAATTCTACTCTTTGTATCACTAAGTGTAATTCATCTAGGACTACTAAATTCATAGCTCTAATCAAGATCTAACAATAACAACAACAGAATAGCAACAATCAATAAACAACATGCTATTGAAATCAAGAATAAACAATACTATAGTTCAAAAACAAGAACTACAACAAAACTAGTACTAATCAACATCTAACATTCTCCAACTTATCTTATTGATACAAACAAACCATATGTATCAGATTAAACAAATTGGACGCACAAGATGAATTACCAGAATTTATAGTTGTGTGACCATACTTAATGTGAATTCTGAACCATCACAACAAAGTCTATTTAATGAGATTCTTCTCTAGTATTCAACTGCTCATATCTCAAGACAAATAGTAACTGACCACTGTCAAAATTATGTGCATTATTCGTCTCCCTCAGAATTCAGAACACTTCAATCTTGAATAGCACAAGACATTGACCTATCAATACAGCCTGGTACTAAACACCCACTTTCAAAATTCAAGCTTATTCTCTCCATTTCAGCCTAAAGAAAAAGGGATTAATACTACTCATCAGTTCCACAAAAGTTCTCAATCAGGTATTATTTATTTTCAACATAAACAACTACTTATTAGCACCAATAGTACCAAACAGCCACAACAGCCACGCACCCACCCAAAAAAGTAACAGGCGCAACAGAAAATTAAAAGAACAGCCAATGGTGCGGAGAATAGGGCCTGGTCCCTGCAGGAGAATTTAATCTGTATAAATCATACTTGATCAACTGTGGGCCTGAGGGTTAAAATTTACACTTGGAGGAATCTAGATTGCAGAACCACAAGCATAAATAGACAAGATTTGAGAAGAGGAGAAGAGGAAGAAACCTGGCGAGGTTAAGAGACAAGTGTGCTTAACTTCCCAACATCACTAAATGCATTGCCATCAAAAGGTCCCAGGAAATTCACTATCATCATCCCAAGCTGAAATAGCTCCAAACTCTCACCAAAGAAACACAAAAGTAGATTCATTTCCTTCGCTTCTCCCCAAATCACATTTGAAGCATAATGGAGTCCTGAATTTTTCCGATTCACATGATCGTATGCCTTTTCAAGATCAAGTTTGCACAACACACCAAGTACTCCCTGCTTTATCTTTGAATCCATCACTTTGTTCGCCACCAACACTGCATACAAAATCCGTTTGCCCTCCACAAAAGCAATTTGTGAAGAAACGATCTCAGCCAACACTTAAGTCTTATAATCCATTGCGCTTGTAGCTCACTCCCATTTTAGGGATGATACCATTGAACGAGGCATTCTAACTCTTTTCAAATTTACTACTATGTTGGAACTCAGCAATAGAATTCATCACATTTATTTTGACTGTATTCCAGCAATGCTAATAAAAGCCAAAGAGAAACCATTTGGGCCCGAGCTTTGTGACATGCTCAACACTCCACCACTCTTTTTCCCTCTTGCTCCTCCATTGCCCTCTCCAACCATTCACCTCCCGTACGATTAGACTGAACCCTAAACTCCCAATAGTAGGCTCCCAATCCACTTTTTCTTTAAGCAATATTTCATAATAATCTACAACTGCCCCCTCTACCACTTCCTCCTTTCTCACATCGCTTCTATTTGCTACTGCTCCCCTGTGAAAGAATTTAGTATTGAAGTCCCCCTCCTTCAACCATAATGCTCTCTATTGATGCCTCCAACTAACCTCTTGGGTGGATGGCCATAATAGTTATCTAACCTGGGATTTGCTTTCCTCTCCTTCCAGGGCACTAAGGCAAAAGAATACAAGCAATCATAATATTTTTCTAAGGTAGTCAGCTCATAACAGACTCGTAAAAGTGACTAGGCTCAAAGAAACAGCTTCACAAGATTTTAGGTTGATAATGACAATCTTCTGGAAATAACCTGTTACATAGTGTTCTATTTTCTGGAAGTAGTAGTAACATGAGATTCTTTGGAGGAGCAAAGCCATGTGATAGATCAGTGTCGAAAGCTTTGGTGAAAGCAATTTCAGATTCTGCTTCTCCACTCTCTGTTCTCTAAGATTTTACTGGTGATCCATCTTCATATCAAGGCTACTGGAGAGAGGAGGATTGGAAAAGTTACAATTCCTTGTGGTATTCCTACGGAAGCTTACCTTTCACCAGCCCAGGAAATGTGAAGAAAATCCTGGTCCAAAAAACAGTTAATCATCAAATCTGTCATCATCCTCAGCATCGGGAAAAGTAAATGGTTCACTGTCATACCCCACCCAATGTGGGACTTCCAATGTGGGTGCTAGACACCGGGTGGGAAACCAAACAAAAAAAACACCAACTTTCAGTTGTTTTATTTTCAGGGACGTCAACTTAAAATTAGTGTTGAAAGAAACAAAAAGTGAAGTGTTCTCCATCTCCTGTTGGTTTGAAGAAATTTGATCAACACTGTGAGAGCCTTGATCTGACAAACTTCTTCCATCATCATCACGATCCATAGGATCAGGCTCTACAATTGTCAAATGCATCAACATCCATATTTAGGCTGAATGACTCAAAAGTTTGTTCTGGTGGAATCTGTTCCAGCTGGCACCGGCATCTCTCCACCAATTTGACAAATATATGCCTCAGACGGGGCGATGTCTCATCCTTCTTGGGCATATTCAACATCATTTCTTCAACACATTCTATACTAACAGAGAAGGCCTATTAACAATCAATTGATAGTAGATCACATAAAAGAACCTTCCAGCATCTAAATGAAAGAATAACTCAAAACCACATACAATTCCAAAGCACAAACCTTTAGCAACACATATATCAATAAACTCTGATCTATATCATGTGGAATTGCTTCTGCTACAGACTTCCCAGGGTACCTCAAATGAACCAAAAAGGAGACGGCAATCCTTTGCACCACCTTCATCAACTAAGCTGATGTCTGATGATAAAGAGGATCTACAGCAAAAGCGGCAGTTGAATAGCCAAATGAACCATTTATAAAGTGAAAAGGGATAAATTCAGATGAAGAAAATATCAATGACAAGAAGTATGTATACCATCACGTTTCTTCACATTAAAAGAATTGAATGATGACTCCAATGTTGATAAAGGTGATGACTGCAATTTGTTCTCAAATTGGTTTAGGAACAGGAAAATTATTCTGCAAATTGTTATTTCTTAAAAAGAGAAAGAGTTTAAAACTTTCTTCCTTGCTCTTTAATGGGATGGCCTTCCTCCTGGTCATTATCAAGGAGAAAGCAAAATAATAACACAAATCGAAAGCAGTGGAACAAAATAAAGATGATTATATATAGGAATTGCACATTGAAATCGACCATGCCATAATTTTTTGTTTCGTTAGCTCAGGTTAAGAAAATTTAAAAAAAATCCTAAAACATATAGGAAAAATTGAAATAGATAATGACGCAAATTCCTGATCAACCATCATGAAAGAAAAAACCAACATCCATATACTTGCAAGTGCAATTATAACCTTATTAACTTCAACCAAAATTAAACATACAAAAAGGGTAAGTTTCTAACCTTATCTTGAGAAGAAACTCTGATATGAACAATGGATGCTGACTAAGGTGATACTTTTGATAACAATTTTAAAAAATCCTAAATCCATATTAGGAAAAATTGAAATAGATAATGACGCAAATTCTTGATCAACCATCATGAAAGAAAAAAACAACATCCATATACTTGCAAGTGCAATCATAACCTTATTAACTTGATCCAAAATTAAACATACAAAAAGGGTAAGTTTCTAACCTTATCTTGAGAAGAAACTCTGATATGAACAATGGATGCCAACTAAGGTGATACTTTAGATAACAATTACAGATGAACATGTTGGGACAGAGCAGATGACTAGTTCTTTTAAACTGTGTGTTTATATTAAAGCCTAAGGGTTTCTTTTGAGGGGTGGGTTGGACTTTGGAGTAAAAGAAAGGAAGGAAATAGTAGCATCTCTTTTTTATAGATTAATTCATTTTTAACAACTGGTTATTGTGCTTTTTAAGACGGGATATTATCTCGTCAATAATGTTGAGCAAAAAATGGATTTAACGACCAAAGAGAATAGGTTGTTGTAAGCACATTTATAAAGATTTGATTCATGTCCCTTAGTTACGAAATTGTCGTTAAAAGTCATAACTACGTTCCCAAATTAAGATGGAATTTGTTGAAGTATCAAGATTATATTGATAAATTTCAACACGTCAACTGATTATTAGTGATTCTATCTAAATACGTAACGACTTATTTAGAAAAACAGTTCAATACTTAAAACTTATCAGCTATTTACAATCAGCTAATCCAAATGAGCTCTATGAGTCATCTTTAACCATTCCATTTTGGCTCCAAATCAAGATATCACCATACAATGCTTACGTAAAAGTAGTTGTGGGGGGGGAGGGGGGGGGGGAGTTGAAGTGAATCAGTTTCCTCGATTTAGCAAGGATAAAGTGTGTTATCAAAAGCGAAAAGTACAAAAAAGCTCTAAGGTCTATTGGGCTTTAAGTGCAAATAAGTGTGGACTTTAAAGAAAAAAGGCACAAAGGGAGAAAAATACAAATATATATGCTTAGTCTAAGACTAATAACTTATAAGCATGAATGAAAATATATGAGCAAAGAAAACGAAAAATAATTACGATAAAGTGAAATATCAATTGTTTAGTGTCGTCTCTTTAGAAGAAGTTCATTGACAAGGAAAAGTATATTTTAGAACCTAGATGACAATATTGAAGCACATTAAGCGAGGCGAAGCGCTCAACATGTTTTAAAGCAAGCGCATCAAGGGCTCAAGTGCCCCTTTGCAAGGATAATTGTAGCATTTGTCAATATGCATTAACTAGTGCTAATCAATTACATGTAACTTTGTAGATAAAAGTTTTCGTAACAATGAGTTTTATAGTCATATTTTTAATTGGTAACCGAGAAATTGGTCTGGAGCCAATCATTTGGGCTAACGTACAGTACAAAACTCGAAGATGATGATCTTACTTTACTCCATTTAAACACTAGATTTAGTTCAGTTGACTTAGAACTCAAACTATTGTATTAAATATAAGCCATTGAAGCATATGTGTATCAACGAACTTGTTATATGAGATTTTGTATTGGATCATATACTTATAATTGTATTTTGGTGATAAGAAAAGCAATTTGATTTATTTCTCTTCTAATTATGTGCTAATACATGATGTCTTTGAAATGTTTCGGTGGAAATGTGGACTTGGAACATTTAGCTTTGGTGTTATTTGACACCAAAGCAAAACATTCCAAGATTACATTCTCCACTGAAACATTTCAAAGACATTATTAGCACATATTTAGAAAAAATCACCAAAATACAATTAAGTAGATGAGTCAATACAACGGACAATTTCATCTTAATTCCTACGAGGCAAAATCTCATATACCAAGTTTGTTAGCACACTTATGTCTCTCAGTGGTTCAATCTAATAAATCATTATATTCCCAAGTTTAGATTCCAAAAGTGTGTTAAAAATGACTCAATTGACATGGGATTTGTATTTTAGTACACTAGTTAGAGTTTTACGTAAGCGAACTAAATCTAGTATTCAAACGGAGTAAAGTAAAGAGTAAGACCATCATCCCACGTTGGTCCAATGGGTTGGCTCCAACCCAGTGTTGTAAAAAACGTTGAAGCGTTTGCTTAAAGCCAGAAGCGAAGCAATAGGTTGTCACTCTAATGCCTTAAAGTGACGCAATAGTGAAGGCGCATGCGCTTTTTTCCAAAAATCGATAAGTGTGCTTATTAATTATAAAGCTAAAAAAACTCGATTTTAGAGATAAGCGCTAGCCAAGATTTTTTTTTATTTCAGTAAAAATACTCACGTAAATTTTACCATTTTCCCTCCTTTGTCGACTGCGGCTGGAATCTTTATAAAAATATTTATATTGGCTCTTCTTTTCCTGTTCTCTTTAAGTAGGATTATATTTACCTATTCTTATTCTGACAACTCTCTTGTTATTTCTTCTAATTTAAGATTCCTCTATTTGTAATGCTACTGTGTATGCTCTATTTTTGTTTTGTTGCCCTGTTTTGTGACAGTCATTGTTCTGTTTTTGCTCATAGGAAGTTGTATTTTCTTCTTCAATGCCTATTTCTAGATCTATTATTTACTTTTTTATCTAAGATTTGAAAGTATTGCTTAATATGTTACGCCTATTGAGTTCTTGTCATTGTTTTGTTTTTGCTTGTAGCAAGTTGTATTTTCTTATCAAATATTTATTTCTAGTATCTATTATTTACTTTTTTATCTAAGAATTGAAAGATTTACTTAATATGTTAAGTCTATTGAGTTCTTGATCATTTTTTAAATGACAAGGGAAACTCATTGCCACTATCCTTTGGGTGAGATCTTGATCATTTTTTTATGGCAAGGACAATCGACAGTTGCTACCATCGCTACCCTTTGGTGTGCACTCCTATGTAATAGCTCGCAAACCCACAAGAGAGGTAACCAGCACTAGGCAAGCTCGATGCGACGAGCTCGACCCAAAAGTCAAACCCCTTGCTTTCGCTGGCAAGGGGTTTCAGACATGAGACCTCCAATATGGAAGTCTCAAGCATAAACCACTGGGCCAGCCCGGAGGATTTGAGTGCTTAATCATGTATCTATGCATATTTAATATTTTTATTTTTATACTAAATAGTGCTTTGTTTGAAAAAAAAGTGTGTGCTTCACTTCACACTTCTCACTTCGATGAAGTGAGCCCTTGTCACTTTTTTTCATTTCCCACTTTTGCTCGATTCTCGATTCCAAACACTACTTCAACCACTTTCTCAATCACCAAGAAAATTAAATACGAAAACTCATTTGTCACAAAAGAACTCTCACCAACTAAGTAAAATCATTACTTCCAAACTACTTGTAACCAGCTCAACCACATCACAACTTTAAATGATGCATTTAAATGTTATTAGAACCACTTCTGCAACAAACAATATTTAAGAGATGATTATCGATAATCAACTACTTATATAAAGACAAACCACTGTAACCGACCCATTATTGTCAAGATATCACAGCTAATACTTCCAAACCATCAAGAGCCAAAAACTCTAATCTTACATCACAGCTCATCTCGTTGAACATTCACATTTCAAATTTCAGCTACTTCTCTCAATTTCATTTGGCTAAGCATGAACATTAAGTCCTCACAAGAAACACAAATCTTGTACACAAACGAAACTTCACAAATTCACTAATTCTACTCTTTGAACCACTAAGTGAACTCATCTAGGACTAATAAATTCATAGCTCTAATCAACATCTAATGTTCTCCAATGTATCTTGTTGATGCAATTAAACCATATATTCAGGTTGAAGAAATTGGATGCACAGCATAAATTACCACGATTTATAACTGTATCACCATGTTTGATGTGAATTCTGAACAACCATCACAACAAGGTTTACTTAAGCAGATTCTTGTCTAGTATTCAATAGCTCATCTAAAGACAAATAGTAACAAATCACTCACCATGACTGTCAAAATTATGCACATCCTTCTACTCCCTCACACTCCAATCTTGAATATTTACAAAACATTGAACTATCAATACAGTCTAGCACTAAACATTTTGATATGCAAGCTTCTTCTCTGAATTTTTAGCTGAACCACAAGGATGTTCTGATTTTCAATTCCCTATAGGAACACAAAAATTTTGAAACAAAGAAAAAGCCTACGATGTAATTATGGGGAATCAAACTCAGATTTTCGTTGTGGTTTAAACCCACTAGACCAGAAATCTGATGATCCCACTCTTTGTATTCAATGAATGAAGTAGTCTAAGGACTGATTAATTTTAGTGTTGATTTAACATGTAAAGATTCCAAATTTACCTCACTGATCTAAATAAACAACAACTTCTAGTTTGAAAAGTAAAGTTGGGTTTAACAGGTGAACTAGCAGTACTCAAAAGCTTCATGACCACCCTTACGTTTTTTATTGAGTTAAAGTCATGCAGACATATATGTTTAGGGACATAACATTAACCAAAATGAAACTCCTTTCAATTAAGTAAAGGATTGTACAGCATTTCTGAAATTAGAACACTACATCTAGGGAGAAAGAACCTCTAACCCAAAGAGAATACCACCAAACTTCTCGGTGTGAGCCTCATTGTCCGCTAAGTAGACCTGCTTCACCTTTTGAAACACATGCCAAGTCAACAAGCTATCTGAGCCAGCCTGATGGCTATTCCCAACTACGCGATTCAGCATGAGAGTTTCAGCAACCCGGTCCAATCCGCCATGAAGATACGGGAAAAACATCATCATATACTTCACATCATAAACCCTTTTACCAAAAAACACCTTCATCAACTTCAGAAACTCTGTCAACCCACCTGGCAGGTTACAGCCAGTAATAACCTTGATCAGGTAGCCAAAATCATAAGCACTGTGAAATGTCACATAAGAAACAGCTTCATTGCAAAGCAGCCCAGAGGACATCATCAATTCAGCAAACCTTGTGGTATCAGCACCACGAGCACGCGTCTTCTTAAAATTCATCCCGTGATCACGGAGCAACTCAATGGATTCCGGTGCATGATCATCATGCAACACATCAAAATCACGGAAGTTGAACTCCCAGATGAAACCATAACCACAGCCAAAGTCCGGCAGGTTACCGTACACATCAGTCAGAGTGATACCCACCTGAATCAGCTTAAGAGCATCAACATTCGATTTCAGATTGTTGTAGAGCTCAATTGGGTTCTTAGCACGTATATCCGACCGATATATCAGACCAGGGAACTCTGTATCCATTGAAACAAAAGGAAAACGGTCGACCAAGCCACGGATCAACGAAAACTCAGACTCCAGATTGTTCGCCCAAACCGAACGGACGAAAACAGGTTTTTTCCCGGCGGCGAACGGTGGAGGTGGTGGGGTGACAATGCCGGAGAAAGCCATGATCGAGATGATCAAAAAGCTAAGTGAATTGGGGATTTTGGGATGGTAGGGTTAAAGAGGTGATCTCTCTATATATATAGAAGAAGAAAAAAAAGAGGAGTTACGCTCCGAGTGTTTGATATTCATATTAAAATTTGACCGATTTTAATTCGAGTTATGAATAACCAAAATTAATAATTAACTTTTTAATGGACTACGCATTTTACACTTAATGTTAGTATTTTGAGATGAGGCTCGATTAATTACGATGAGTATCTAGAATGTTCTACAATCAAAGATTGAAAATTGAAATTTTTCATGAAATAATGAATACTGACGAGTTTTAATTCGTGTTTTGAATAAGCAATTTTATAATCCAAGCTAATAATTAACGATTTTAATGGATAGTGAGATTTTCATGTGATGTTGGTATTTCGAGATGAGGCTCAATTAATTATGATGAGTGTCCAGAATGTTCTATAGTCAAATATTGAAAATCGACATTGTTCATTAAACAATGAATACTTCATAGGATTTGACTAACTTTAATTCATGTTTTGAATAAGTAATTTTGTAATCCAAACTAATAATTAACGCTTTTATTGAACTACTTGTTTTTCATGTGATGTTGGTATTTTGAGATGGGACTCAATTAATTACGATGAGTGTCCAGAATGTTCTATAGTCAAAGATTGAAAATCGACATTGTTCATTAAACAACGAATACTTTATAGGATTTGACTAACTTTAATTCGTGTTTTGAATAAGCAATTTAAAATCAAAGCTATTAATTAACGCTTTTAATATACTACGTGTTATTCATGTAATGTTGGTATTTTGAGACGAGGTTCGATTAATTACGATGAGTGTCCACAATGCTTCATATCAAAAATTAAAAATTGACGCTGTTCATTAAATAATGTATACTAACTAACTTTAATTCGTGTTTTGAATAAGTAATTTTATGATCAAAACTAATAATTAACGCTTTTAATGGACTACACATTTTACATGTAATGTTAATATTTTGAGATTAGGCTCGATTAATTACAATGAGTGTCTAGAATATTCCATAGTCAAAGATCGAAAATCAACATTGCTCATTAAACAATGAATACTTCATAGGATTTAACTAACTTTATTTTGCATTTTGAATAAGCAATTTTGTAATCAAAACTAATAATTAACGCTTTTAATGGATTAAGCGTTTTACATATAATGTTAGTATTTTGAGATTAGGCTCGATTAATTACGATGAATATCCAGAATGCTCTATAGTCAAAGATTGACCTGTTCATTAAATACTGAATATTCTGGTTCCGGAATTAGAACGCCCTCTCCTTCCTGATATCCAAAGGAGAGCGGAGCTTCAACACCGGCTGTCCTTCTATTTTATCGAGAGGAACGAGCCCAGGGACGAACTTTAGTTCGTGTTTTGAATAAGCAATTCTGTAATCAAAACTAATAATAAACGCTTTTAATGGACTATGTGTTTTCCATGTGATGCTGGTATTTCGAGATGGAGCTCGATTAATTACGATGAGTGTCCAAAATGCTCTATAGTCAAAGATTGAAATTTATCATTAAACAATGAATACTTCATAGGATTTGACTAACTTTAATTCGTGTTTTGAATAAGCAATTTTATATTTAAAACTAATAATTAACGTTATTAATGGACCAGTTTTGATCTCTATTACTCGAATTTCGTTTTCCATTATTAAAATTCGGAAAAATGCACAAGTACCTCCAACCAATTTCCAAAATCTTAGTGGCACACTTATACTATCCTAAGATCCTACTAACCCCCCCCCCCCACCATTTATCCCTTTTCGGCTTACGTTGCACTGCCTTCTGGTCCCATGTGTGCTGATAAATTTTCAATGACAGTGTCATGTAGGTCGAAAAGGAGTTGAAAATTATTTATAAAATAAGTTTTGGGAGGTAATAGGACCTTAATAGAATATAAGTGTGTCTGAAATTTAGAGCATAGGTTTGGAAATACTTGTGCATTTTCCTTAAAATTTAGAAGTAAAAATCTTTGATCGAAACTACTTTTTGCAGATTCGGTGAGAAGAAAATATTTCAATTAAGAATTTTTTAATATCAAATCAAATGAAAAGTAAATAAAAACAAAATTTCTAATTAAAAGTAACACAATGCAAAATGTTGTAGCTAAAAATTCACAATATTATTTTAGAGGGAAAAGGGTCAAAATTAGCCCTCAACTTTGTTTTGTTATTTGACTTTACCTTTACCGTTAAAAATAAGTTATTTTTACCCCCGCCGTCAATAAATTAATACATATACCCCTCCTTGGATGGAAAATCTCAAATTAATTAAAATTGTCTAATTTTACGTAAATTGCCCAATTTTAACTCGACCCCACTCACTTAATAATATAACCATTTCTTTTACCCAAATCAACTTTATTTTTCCACCACCACCAAAGCAACCACCCTCTCCAAGATATCCTTCACCACCATCGTCGAGAGTGATGAAAGATTTATTTTTTTTTGCAATTGGTGAAACTTCCGGAATAGGATGTAATTAACTCAAATGAATGAGATCTTCTGTACTTTATACATTTAAATACTACAAAAAAATATATTCACTCAATATGGATTGATTAATAGAAGGGGAAATTACGCGGTTAAGCAAACATATACTAGTTAATTAACTAATATAATCACAATTTGCATTAATTATAATTCGAAACTTACTTCTAGCTACAATTACATTCCTTTTTCTCACTTCTCTCCTCTCTCCCCAAATCTCGCTCTCTTATCTTTTCTTCTCTTGTCTTTTTCAGTCATCACCCCCTCTTCTCCCTCCTTAGTCTCTCTCTCAATTCTCTTCTGCCATTCTCTCTCGCTTTATACAAAGACAAATTATTTTTTGGTAAAATTACAGAAATACACACATTTTATTTCACCTATTTTTATCAATTCCCATTACTTTTAAAAATTTCCAAAATTTCTTATTTCTTTATTGTATTCGAGCTACATATTAATGTATGTGATTCATTATTTAACGTATCCGAACTATATATTATGTATTCGAGCTAGTTTTTAATGTATTCGAACTACATATTAATGTATACGAGCCAGTATTTAATACATTCCAACTATATATTAATGTATTCGAGCTTTAATTATTGTATTCATTTTTTTATTTTAAGAAATTAATGTAATTATAAACTTAATCGAGATAGATTGTAATTTCATATCAAAACAACGACATATATGTAATTTAAGTTTCTTTTGTTAGATTATTTATTGGGCTTTTTTAGCCTTTAAGTTTTGAATGATTTTTTTTTATTAATAAATAGGTCTTAGTCCAAATTTATTTATTTTTCAAAAAAATAAAAAATCCCAAAATGTTATGTTTTTTTTCAACTTTCTTCCCTCTTCACCAATTCTTCTCCTTTATCTCATCCTCTCTGCTAATTATTACTTTCTGTATGTGTTCTTGATTGATGGAACTCGATTTTCTCTCAGTACATATGCGTAATCCACCGTTTATTAGAGGTATTTTTTCAAGTTTTTATCATATGCCTAGAACTCGTTTGATAATATGTCCCAATGAACCTCAACTAGGTAAAGTTCCATTCTTTACATCTATTCGTAGCTGTTTCTCATTTACTGCTGTAGTACAAGTAGTAGAAACCCCAACAGTTGAAAAAGAAACAATCTTTCAAGATTCTGATGGGGGTAGGAGGTTGAGTACTAAACAGTTGAAATATGGTGCTAAGAAGAGGTTAGTTGAAAAAAAAACAATCTTTCAAGATTCTGATGGGGGTAGGAGGTTGAGTGCTAAAGAGTTGAAATATGGTGTTGAGAAGGGGTTAGTTGAAAAGGGCGATGGTGGGTTTTTGATTAAGGAGAAGAAAAGGGGGATTAAATGGTATTCTGAAATGTTTAAAGATTATGCTGGTAAGTTATGTTTGAAGGAAGGTAAAGCTTTACATGGTGAAATGATAAGGAGTGGGGTTGAACCAGATTCATATTTATGGGTTTCTTTGATTAATTTCTATTCGAAATGTGGGGATTTAGTTTTCGCGGAGAATGTGTTTGATTTAATTCCAAGCAGAGATGTTGTGTCGTGGACAGCGTTGATAGCAGGGTTTATAGCTCAAGGTTATGGAAGTAAAGGGATTTGTTTATTCTGTGATATGAAGGGAGAAGATATTAGGCCTAATGAGTTCACTTTGGCAACAGTTTTAAAGGGTTGTTCAATGTGTTTAGATTTGGAGTTTGGGAAACAACTACATGCTGTAGTTGTTAAAGGTGCAGCCTTTTCAGATGTTTATGTTGGTTCTGCTCTTGTTGATTTGTATGCTAAATGTTGTGAATTAGAATCGGCTGTTAAAGTTTTCTTTTCCATGCCGGAGCAGAATTCAGTATCGTGGAATGTTTTACTTAATGGGTATGTGCAGGCTGGTCAAGGAGAGGAGGCTCTAAAATTGTTTTTGAAGATGTCGGATTCAGAGATGAGGTTTAGTAATTATACCCTATCTACCATTTTAAAGGGTTGTGCGAATTCAGTTAATCTGAAAGCTGGTCAAGTTATCCACTCAATGTTGGTCAAAATTGGGTCTGAAATTGATGATTTTACAAGCTGTAGTCTTCTAGATATGTATAACAAATGTGGTCTTCAAGATGATGCCCTGAAAGTGTTTTTAAGGACCAAAAATCATGACATTGTGGCATGGACTGCAATGATCAGCGGACTCGATCAGCAAGGACAGAAGAGAGAAGCTATTCATCTTTTTTGCTTGATGATGCATTCAGGTTTGAGGCCTAATCAATTTACGCTGGCTAGTGTTGTTAGTGCAGCGGCTGATTCGGTGGATATAAGGTGTTGCAAAAGTATTCATGCTTGTGTTTACAAATTTGGTTTTGACTCAGAAGAGTGTGTCTGTAATGCATTGATTGCAATGTACATGAAATTTGGTTCAGTTTTGGATGGGTATCGTATATTTTCTTCTTTGAGTAATAGGGATATAATTTCGTGGAACTCACTTTTGTCTGGATTCCACGATAATGAAACTTCTTATGAAGGGCCTAAAATCTTCAGGCAGTTGCTTGTTGAAGGTTTGAAGCCAAATATTTACACGCTCATCAGCAATTTGAGATCTTGTGCAAGCCTCTTAGATGCCAGTCTAGGGAAACAAGTGCATGCCCATGTAGTTAAAGCTGACCTTGGTGGCAATATATATGTAGGAACTGCTCTGGTTGATATGTATGCCAAGTGTGGGCAGTTGGATGATGCAGAATTGATCTTTTATAGATTGAGTGAAAAAGACGTCTTCACTTGGACAGTGGTCATTTCAGGTTATGCGCAGTCTGATCAAGGAGAAAAGGCTTTCCGATGCTTCAATCAGATGCAAAGGGAAGCTATTAAACCCAATGAGTTCACTCTTGCTAGCTGTCTAAAAGGTTGTTCACGTATAGCCAGCCTAGACAATGGGCGGCAGTTGCATTCCGTGGTAATGAAGTCTGGGCAGTTCAGTGATATGTATGTAGCTAGTGCGTTGATTGACATGTATGCAAAATCTGGGTGTATCAAAGATGCCGAGTCTCTATTTCAGAGCATGGAATCTAGTGATACAGTGTTGTGGAACACAATTATATATGCCTACTCCCAACATGGACTAGATGAAGAAGCATTGAAAACATTTAGAACCATGTTAAGTGAAGGTATTCCGCCTGATGGGATTACGTTTATTGCTGTCCTCTCTGCATGCAGCCATCTGGGCCTGGTCAAAGAAGGAAGAAGGCATTTTGACTCAATAAAAAATGGTTTTGGTATCACTCCTTCAATAGAACATTATGCTTGTATGGTTGATATCCTTGGCCGTGCAGGCAAATTTACTGAAATGGAACACTTCATTGAGGGTATGGCGCTTGCTCCTGATGCCTTGATATGGGAGACTGTTCTTGGAGTCTGCAAGGCTCATGGGAATGTGGAATTGGCTGAGAAAGCTGCAAACACACTTTTCGAAATTGATCCAAAAGCAGAGTCAAGTTATATATTGTTGTCCAATATATATGCATCAAAGGGTAGATGGGCTGATGTTTCGACGGTTAGAGCACTAATGTCCAGGCAGGGTGTCAAAAAGGAACCTGGTTGTAGCTGGATTGAGATTGATAATCAAGTTCATGTCTTCTTATCTCAGGATGCTTCACATCCTAGGTTAAAGGATATCCATAAAAAGTTGGAGGAGCTGACTTCGAGAATTACTGCCGCAGGATATATTCCAAACACAAACTATGTGCTTCATAATGTCTCTGACAAAGAAAAGATAGACAACCTTTCACATCATAGTGAAAGGCTAGCTCTTGCATTTGCTCTCATGAGCAGCAGTAGGAACAGCACTATCAGGATCTTTAAAAATCTTTGCATCTGTGGAGATTGCCATGAATTTATGAAGCTGGCGTCAATTGTTACAAACCGAGAAATAGTTATTCGTGATATTAACCGCTTCCACCATTTCTCTCACGGAACATGCTCATGTAAGGACTATTGGTGATTATTGACTGGCTGACCTAGTCAGGCAAGACTATTCATGTTCCGCAGCTGCTACAAGTCAATAGTGCTCAACTGAAGTTCTAAATGCAAGTCATGACATGTCAATATGAATATATTATTGACCTCGACAGGTTATGAGGTATTTACCAAGCTTTAGTAGCTCTTGCACTTTACCCCACTTTATGGGACTACACTGGGTATGTTGTTATTGTAGCTCTTGCATTATTATGTAGAGTATAAATGTAAGAGAAAGATCTTCGATCTATATTCATCTATTTCTATACGGGTGTTGTGGTTACTCTTACTTGTACTCATCTTTTCCTTGTTATTTTTACCTTCTCTTTGCACTCTGATCTGAAAGATCTGTTGACTTGACTTTTGCAGTTAATCACCAAGCTACAGTGAAGTAAGCATTTAATTGTGAGAATTTTGTTTTTCTTTTGTTCTTATATAATATGTAGTTTCTCATACTCCTTTTTTGAGCTGATGGTCTATCGGAAACAGCCTCCCTACCCCACAAAGGTAGGGGTCAGGTCTGCATAAACCCCACTCGTGGCATTATAAAGGGTTTGTTGTTGTTGTTTGTTATATAATATGCAGTGTATTATGTCGTCCTCAGTTTCATAATATGCGCTGTCCATTCCAATTCGTCCTAGGAAATCAAATTTCTCTGTTGTTTGCTGTGGAAGTATCAAGCTGTTTTCGCTAAGTACCTTTTCTTAACTTTTGAAGCGACCAAAGTTACTAGATCCAGAAAAACTTTGAAACTTCTATCTAGCATATCTTTACATTTGTTTGATTGAGTTTCTGGCAAGGCTAATGTTTTCCTCGGAAGATCTTTCTAATTCGAACAGTAACTTTTTTTTATTACCTACAGGACTAATTGCTGGATTGATAAGTTTCCTGAAGGAAGGTTAATCGATTTCTGAGCACTGAAACTAGGTGTGTCAAAGCTCAGATAAACTTTCTGCAGAAGGTGAAGAAACTGCTCAAGTAAATCATAGGTACACTCACTTTTCCCTTTTCTCCTGTTCCATGTTTAATCTATACTCCACTCATTTTGGTAGCTGCAGTAATAACTGTTATCCGACCATTTTCTGTCATCCACATTGTTTATTCTATGAAATGTCTCTTAATAAAGTTCTTCTTCGATCAGAAGGATGAAAAAATGAGTTAACTGATATTTCTATATCATGAAATTTGGAAAAGGATATAATGATATCCAATTTGTAAGCTTAAGGCTAGTTGTTTGGTTAACCTTTTTAGCTGGGCTAACTCTTCCCCTGTAAATAACTAAAATCACTACCTGGATTTTGTCAGCTCCTTAGCTATATAAATTTTTTGTTCTTACTGAGCTAACAGATCCTCCTTTGTATCGTTGCATCTACTGGATGTCTTAATGAAATCTCACTTACTTATTTCCAGTAGTAAACAAACTCCCAACTAAATATTGCACAATATTTGCCCAATCATGACTTTGAGATACTGCAAATTGATTATTCATAAATTATAATGCTTTCCGTTTTAAAAGATGAAAAAGAGAGTTCCTGCTCCCTTTTCTGATAGAGTTGTAGAGCTAAACGGGCTTTCACCTCTTCTTAACCTGAAATGGCTGAAAAGCTAATTGGATCATGGAAAAAATCCACCCAATTCCCTTTTCATGTATGGTTACGTGATGCCACCCAAAAGAGAAGCAGTTTATTAAAGGTTCTAAACTCAACGATGGCAACTAAACACTAGTGTTAGCCTGTTAGGAATAAATAAATTGTATCCTAATCTCAGACTGGTATGTGATGTGTTCAAAATACACTTGATCCGGAGATAATAGAGTTGTCTAACGAAAACGCGTGGAGTAAATAGCTGAATTTCGTTGAGTCCTATGCCATATCTTAAATGTGTTACCAGTACATTATAATTATCAATACATAATCAATCTGGATCATGCAACATAAGGTTGTAAAATGACATCATCACCTCTTCTTCTACTCTGATTACTCCATCTTTTTCCCGTCTTCTTCTACTGTTTCTCCACCCTGAACTTCATTTATTCTTCTCCAACTACTGATGCAGACTCTTTTTTCTGCTTATTTGCCTCTATTTTTCATTGTTTTTTAAAATCGAAGTTTGTATTTTTATTTATAGGAGGTTCAAAGTTCCGTATCACACAGGATCTACTCAGACTGCAGTAGAGCCTCTGGGAAAGAAGAGCAAGAGCACAAGGATATGCTGACGTGCCTCGCAAAGTAAGTTCGATGTGCTTGATGGTAGTCACAGAATAGGCAAGATGGAAGAAATATCACCTCAAATGTAACTCTGACGGGATCTAATCTACCAAATAACTTCTAACAAGCTGGGAAACGAGGGATAAAATTCCAACAGGAATTGGAAAATGTAGGTTTGAGAAAACGATACAATTGGTTAACTCCGCCTAGGGACTGTATTGAAGCTTCAAGGATGGTTGATCCGTTGTGTTATTAGGTGCCAAACCAGTAGCCCTGCTGTTGCACCTCACAAGAAGGCCAAGAGAGAGTCCCTCTTTAAGCATGGTGAGTAACCATGGTTTAAATAGTACTTGTTTGAGTTTATCATGTTCTCTTAAATGAGTAAACATTAGTTTAACTTGATGCAGCTATATTTGCTAAAAATGTTGTAAATCTCAGATGTTGGCAAAAGGCAATTGCAATGCAACAGTGTATAACTATTGAGTTTTTAACACACATAGCAAAGTTTGGTCCTTTTTCTTGTTGACATTTTCACCATCTTATGCATTGTTCTGGCCTTTTTCGCCATTTTCACCGCGTTCAACTGGATTACACAAGCATATGTAACGAATTTTCTGGGCTGCTTTTATTGATGATGAAATATCTGTGTTTCTCTAGTCTCAACAGTGGCATAATTTTGAAATTGTCAGTATTTCTTAAATTGAATTGATCAGGTCATGTAGGAACAAGGTTCAAGTCTACCGATCTGCACTCCACTGCTATCGTCATGTACATGGTACAACAAGAAGAGAATTAGCAGAAATCGAAAGGTTTTTATGGGCTTAGATATGATCTTTGTAGAAAAAAAAAAGGAAATATTTCACATTGAAACTAGACAAGTTGTGAATTTTACCAACTTCCCTAGGAGAAATCTTCTTCAAATGGGGGTCTTGATCCATGCTATGGTTAAGTTGTTTAATAAAATGAGAAAATGTGTACGGAACGACAACAATAGCAATATATCCAGTGTAATTTCATACAGTGAGGTTTGAATAGAATAAGGTGAGCGTGTGTATACAGATCTATCCCGTCTTGAATTCTATTATATAAATTTCCGACTTTGCAATAGATACTACTCTCTATTTATACTCTATTTTGTTTTAGAGGTGCTAATACAAAATGGTAAAAAAAGGGTATTTTTGAGTAAAATTAACCTGTTTTAATGCATTTATTTTATCCAATTTTTACCTAACAATGTACAAGAAAGGATAAAAAGAATTATTTAGAATTGTTCCTATTAACACTTTTACCAACTTAGCTTGATATAAAAGCACCTCTTCAGAATTAATATTCCTTGGTCCCATACTTTGTTCAACCAAATATAATTTTGAATAAATGCCAACCAAATTAATAGCCCTAGGACATAAATATCGAATAACTTTGTTCCATCGAGACATAGGTAAAAAGAAATGTGTTTCTAGTTAGCTGTTCGAAAAAAGGTGCCAACACCATTTTGAATTTAGTGTAGGGAATAGTTGGTTCCTACAACAACGATGTATTCAGTATAATTGAAACGATAGAAAAAGAATAACAACCAATATCACCCCTACATAGGATGACATGAACAAATCGAGAACTAGTCCAAATCAACTGCAGAATTTAAAGAGTTATCGTTCATTTCACTCCAAATGAACGAAACTCTCCTCCTTTCTTTGTTAACAAAGATGGAAAAACTGCAGGAGTATCAACTATCTGTTGTGCAACATGCCAAGACAAAGGATGAAAACACCAAGGACAAAGATGATTCAGACAGCAAAAGAAGCGATTGACGATGATTGGGATAGCACAAGAACCAGATCCATTAATCAAACAGCAGCAAGCATAGACGAGAGTTTAGAAAACGAAAAGTAGAAGGGGGTACACAATTGTGAGGTAAGAGGAGAAAAGCCTCTTCAGGCATTCAACCCCTTTACATTTTAATTCCCAACGTGACAACACAGCGGTACAATTTAGCACATAGTTGACAAGACCTATATGTTATTGCCCTTAACACTAGAAACAGGTGCCTTCGGGTGGCTGAACTAGCTTACGGTTGTGGGGAGAAGCCATTTCCTTTTTCAGTTGAGTCAGTATGTCTTCCATAGTGTACTCTCGCTGCCAATTTGCAAGCAAAGCAAACTTTTTTGGCTCCACCTGCACATTTTATACGATGGAGGGAATTGTCAACAACGATTTACTGATTGAAAAGACAGGCATGCCACTATAAACAACAACAAAAACATATTACATTTGGACAGTATACAAAACATCACAGAACTAATATTATTGCAGAATTTTAAAGCATCTTTAATGTGACGAATCTTAAGCACCATTTTGCTAGTGGCTTCATATTTGTCAACAGTTCTAACTTTCACAATCATGCAAACACCATCTACCAAAGAAATAGAATGTTATCCAAGATCTTAAGCTGCAGACACAAAAAGTTGTTGGAACAAAACATCGTAGCAACATGCATTAAGGAGAAAGGTAATCTTGAAAGAACGTTGTTGAGAATTTTGGGAGCAAAAATACCATTGAAACTAATTTGGAATATTCAACAACAAGAGCCACACCTACCTACTACTCAGACTACTACAACTTTTTGATAGAGACTTTGTCTGCATTTCAAGGAACATCTTTTTATTCCAGTGAATAAAGCATTTAGTTAGTACCTCCTGTTGGATACGAATCCTATGAGGGTATCTGGTGTTGCTCCACTTTTGTTTTTACAAGTTCCATTCTACATGTAATACCATTAAAAATATACTTGCAGTGTTGAATTCAACCACGGATGACAAAAGTTCAGATAATTAAATTATTTTTAGCATATGAGCGACGATTCTGAAGATGCAAATTGTCACATAATAATTGCTTGATAACAAGAGCTACGATTCAAGCATTACAGCAATGTGTTGCTTACCACTCCTGTCTCATGGTTGACACATGTCATGTTAACTCGAGAGTGGAAACGCACACTTGGTGGCTTCTCCGGATAATCCTTGTCGCAAAATAGCTTCAACTGATAAATACGGCCTTCATGCACAGACTGGAAAAGAAGTAAGTTAGTCTTTAAATGTGAAAGACATAGGAACCATCAAATTGCATATAAAGTAACACTCTTAGGACTAGTGGACAAGCAAATCTGTAGTCCAGGAAATTCATCAACCCATTAGCACAGGTTTAACAGTCTGACAAACAAAGGGAGTATATAAATTCTAAGTAGAAAAGTGGCAGTTCATGTCTTCATGCATTCCTCTGTGAAACAAAGCTAAGTGGATTTCATGCTTAAGGGACATATTGAAGAAATGATCGAATAAGTAGAAACAATTTCTAGGATATGCATTTCATGTTATTTGTTATATCCAAATAAAGAGATGGTAGGAAGTAAAAAAGAGAAAAGAACCCGTACATTGTGAGGACCAATAATGGTGCCAGTCCAAGAACGCATATAAATATCATCTCCATCATCCATACCATAGCTCACTGTCCCATCTCCAATACCCTTCTCCCCACGTTCAAGTTCCTCCAGTAATCTGAAATTGCGAGGGACTGAAAAGAAATTGAAATTTTGGTTAGTGAAATCTTCATAAAGAAAATAAAGACCAGAGCTGGGTAAAAGCTTCAAACTCCAAACAAGATTGTAGAATCTAAATAGAACAAGATTGTAGAATCTAAATGGAAAAAAGAACAATGACATTGTTACGCATTTCACTCCAAGGTAAAAAGATTATAGTAAAAAATCCCAGGTGCACTAAGTTAAGAACCCATTCGAACATGAACTAGCACATCAAACAGTCAATGGTATGCTGACTTTAGGTCTACGGGTTGCTGGGAATCTTTTGACCTTGTGTAAGTTTTATAAGCCAGTAGAAATATAGAGAACTTCTGGCTTTTGAGAACCTAAATTACTGAATATTGGTTTGAGATGGATCAAAATGGAGTGACATGGATAGTAAGGATTCATATAGACAATTGCAACTAGCTCGGTATTGAGGCATAGTGGTTGCTGTTTGCATAAAAAACGGAACAGTGACCACCACGATGCAGCAAAAGGGATAGTGGTTTGTGCAACTATTGAAGCTTTGGAAATTAAGTTAGTCCTGCAACTACCCTATCTGTGCATGAATGGGCAGAGAAGCCTAAATCATCATCATCTTGTTCTTCTTCAAACTGACGTTAAATTGAGCATTAGTTCTAAATCACAGTTCCATGATATAAAGAAAGGCAGAACAGAGATGTGTAAGCCATATTTTCCAAAGAGCAATCGATCCACAACTTAGCAAGTTGCAGTAGATTGACCAGAAACTCTAAAAACTATAACCAACATATGACAAAAAACAGGGATTAGGATACAAGCAAAGTAACAACATTAATTTCCACCAAACTGCAAGGCATAAACCCTCATGTATTTGGATATATGAAACCAAAGAAATAGTCATCACTGTCTTTCATTGAAGGCATTAGATCTGGAAGACCATATAAATAGCTTGGGTTTTCTCAATAGACCGAAAACTCTCTGAAAACACAACTTTCCAAACCATAACATCTACCTCCATATTCAAGAATCTAAAGCACAAAAGAGGATTTAAAAAACTCATCTTGATGACACAATAATTGTCATAGGTATTTCGGAAACAACGTCTCTACCTCCACGAGGTAGTAAGGTCTGCGTACACTCTACCCTCCCCAGACCCCACCTGTGGGATTTCAGTGGATATGTTGTTGGAAGTAATTGAATGCAGCTAATTTGAAAACAAGCAAAAACAAAACCGAACACACAACAGAGACTACTTCCTAGTTAATCATAATTAGAGAACCACAGATTAAACTCCCACAAGCCAAAGAACACATCAAACACATTGATTGAACTCCACATTCATAAATCTATACATTGATTGAGCTCCACATTCATGAATCAAAACCCACAAAAGGAATAAAAAAAAAACCATCTTGATGCTACAATCATTGTCAAATTTGCAAAATAATTCACCCCATCAAACTTGTTATCTAATCGAATCAATTAACAAGGCAGTTCCACAGTGAAAACAACTATACAAAAAGTCCTAATCAACAACAACTAAGACATTTGATTAAAACCCACAAGCCAATAAACACATCAAATACAAAACATGCATAAAAAAACAAACCCATAACCAGATTTGAAGGGAAAATCATGAAAATCATAATAAAGATCAAAAAAAAAAAAGAAACAAAAGGGGTTATGGGGTTTTCAAAAAATTGAACTCACCCACAACACTAGATCCTCCTGAACCAAGCGTCATGGCTGATTGATGCTTCAGATGATTCTTTGGGGTTTATACAAATATCGATTTGATCGACAAAAAGAAGAAAAAAACCCACACTGAGATATTCTTGAAAAATCGAATGGAGGGTTCAAGAGAGGCAGAAGGGAATAGAAGGGGCAAAAGTATAAAAAGGGGATAAAATAGATATATGATTGGTAGTGGGTAGGAAAATGCAATTGCTAAAAAAAAAATCTCACAATTTTCGAGGAGTCTCGACGTAACTGAAAAAGTTGTATTCATTGTTCGATTTATAAAAATAGTCCGTTGCATAAATATAAGGGTTTACGATTGTGTATAATATACCCTTCATGGTTCGGCTTTTTCCACGCATAGCAAAAACTTGAGTGCATCAAATTTACCGCTTTTTTACTTCATTCGTCACGAAATACTTGTGACATTTTATTTTTTCGAAATCTAGTTTGATCAATCTTCAGAGCTATATTAATTTAGGTATATGATTGGTAGTCGATTGGAAAATGCAACTGTCTAAAAGATCTCACAGTTTTCGAGAACAGAGCATTGATAGTCATGAAAATAATCTGTTGCAGAAATATATGGAGTGCGATTCAACGTTTTGTGGTTCAGCTTTTTCCTGAACCCCACACATAGCCAAAAGCTTTAGTGCATTACACTCGTCACCTTTTTACTCAATTCGTCTCAAAATACTTCTTATGATTTGCTTTTTGAAAATCAATTTAATCAATCTTCAAAGCTAAATTGAATTAAATTAATTTGAGTTTAAATATTCAAAAAATTACAAAAAATAGTACTATATGATGCAAATCTTCCATATCAATCTGATATAAAAGTATACATTTTCAAATATTAATCAAAATTTAAATAATTTAACCCTCGAAAAGAAAATATGATAAAGTAATTTAAGACTAAAAGAGTAATAAAAAAAGATAAAAAGAAAAAAGAAATCAATCTAAAAAGATGCATACAAAGAATATAAAAGGCATAAAGAGTGAGAGATAACTTTCTTGAAAATCATGAAAGAAAAAAAGACTTGGAAAGAGAAGAAAGTTAAAAAAATGGAATATAAAAAGTTGTTCCAAATGGAATAAGATATGATATAGAGGCAATAAAAATCAAACAATATGAATTGGGAATGTGTTAAAAAGCATATTGCATTATTGCTTGGCAAAGAAATGACAAGGCATGAAAATAGATAATAGTATTTTGATTCATGAATTGTCTATTTTAAGTTTTGATTGATATACATGTATCATTTCATTTGACATATGTGATATTCAATGAACTTATTAAGTTCATAATTCATAACCAAAACAAAGAAAAAGGGGGAAACTCTTTAAATTGACTATAATTTGAGCGTAATTAGAGATCTATAATTACAGTTTGCTTAGTTACGAATTGTAGCTACATGTTTAGGAGAGGAGAGAGACAACCGAGATTTGAGGGAGATGCGAGAGAGGTTGAGAACCTGTTGTATTAGTTGTATCATGTTGGATCATCGATCGTGAATAGAATTAATACAATCGTTTTGTATAAAAGTGAATATAGTTGTATAAAAAAATATATTATATTTAGTTACATATATATTACGAGGTGAGAGACGTGCGAGATCGAGAGAGGGATATTAGAGGCAAGCGAGATCAAGAGAGAAAGGAGAGAGAATGAATACATATTGTATTCGTTGTATCATAAATACAATTGATACATAATATAAAAATATAGTTGATAAAAAAATCAAATATATTTGTTTGAATACAATTGATATAAAATACAAATCTCTTAGATATATTTGATAAAATACAATTGATACATAATACATTTGATAAGGAGGATGAATACATATTGTATTCATTATATCAAGTTTTATGACAAATACAATTGATTTGTATAAGAAAAATATGATCGTATCATATTGCATTAATCAACACAATTTATATCGACAAATACATTTGGTAGAATACAAATTTTCATACTACAATTAATATAAAATACGTATACAATGAATACATAATATAAATACAATTGATACATAATACGAAATACAATTCTCATATTATGTGGAATGTTTTTTTTTATGCTGCAGCTGTTTGGGATGGAGAGAGAGATAGGGGAGGGGAAGGGGACAATGGGAGGAGAGATGAATTTGCTATAAAATTCTAGCTATAGGTTCGGATTGTAATTATTTAAACTATTGTTGTATATCATATATACATATCATATGTTTGTACAGGTGCGTAATTTAATCTTTAAAATGATTATAGTTTGAGCTTAATTAAAGATCTATAATTATATTTACTAAGTTACCAATCGTAACTACATGTTTGGGGGAGGAGAGAGACTAGGAGAGGAAGGAGAAAGACGAGCAAGATTAAGAGAGGGAGGAGAGATGGAAGAGAAATCTAGGAGAGAAAAGAGAGAGGCTAGAGAGGTTAAATAATGTTGTATTCATGGTACTAGGTTGTATATACCACGAATACAATTGATACAAATGTTTGTACCAAAATGAAAAAAACTGTATCAAAATATTGTATTTAGCTACATATTAGGAGGAGAGAGCAGATAAGATAGAGAGAGGACATATGATGAATACATGTTGTATTAATTATATCACGAATACAATTAATATAAAATAAAAATACAATTGATAAAAAACAAATATAGTTGTCTGACTACAATTGATATAAAATCTAAATCTCTCACCTATATTTTCATTAAATACAATTGATACATAATACGTTTGACAAAGAGGATCACTGCATATTGTATTCGTTATATCAAGTTTTATCACGAGTATATTGATTTGTATCATATACAAAAATAATTGTATCAATTGTATACAAACACAATTTATATCAACAAATATAATTGGCAAAATAAGATTAATATTAAATACATATATATTTGATATATAATACAAATACAGTTGATATGAAATACAAATACATTAAATATAAAATACAATTGTCATATTCTGCGATTTTTTTTTATGATGTAGTTGATTGGGATGGCGAGAGAGAGGGAGGTGTTATAAAACCCTATCTATAGGTAATTATTTAAGTTAAAAGTGATTTATCGTAAATATATATCACATGTTTGTCTTGATATATTAAAGTGTGATTATTTAAATTAAACTGATTTACTGTACAATAAATAATACATAGTAATAGAAATCGAAGATTAAAAAACTATAAGAGTACCGCTACAACTACTAGTATGCTTATGTAAGCTAAAGTTATGTCATGTCTTGTCAAATCACCTCTATCCCGTCTCCAATATTTCTTCAGTCTACCTCTATCAATTTCTTGAAAAAGATTCTATGGTTCTAACTCTTGTCTTTATTTAACATTTATCAACTTATTACTTATACAATTATGTTAACATTTCATAAAATAATTGCCTCACTGAATAATGTTTTTTAACATTGAGTTGATAAAATCTTACCTAAAACTAATAACCTAAAAAAAATATTAAATACTAATAATTTTATCAAAATAGTATAAAAACTATTTTTAAAATAAATACGTATACAAAGTTTGTTTATATTTTAGGCCTAAAATTAAAAAAATTCCTTTAGACCTCCAATTACGTCAATGTTTGTTGAAATCACATATATAATGAAAAACAAAGTAATAAGAATTTTAGCTTAGACATAATATTTGCATCCATATATAGAATTAACATAGTATCCATCAAAAAGTATTACATGATTTATTGGAATATCAAAGGCTTGTTTTTTAGTCAAAATAAGTAACATCCAACAAGAAGTTCTTTTTTTAAAAAAATAATTTTTTTATAATCGTGATGTTTGCCTCAGTTTTTATGTATCACGATTAATTTCACGAGAGGTATTATTAGCTCTATCATTAAAAAAAAACTGGTGGGAAGTTGGGGAATAAGAGTATGTTTATGTGTCAACAATATGATGAGTTTTCTATTATTTGATTTACATAAGCATACAGTTGCTTGTTGTATGTTGTTCACTACTACCATCTTGCTTATGTATATGAAAGTCGTTTTCGTATGATCTATAGGTTCGATTCGTGGAGTTAATCACTATGACGATATTAAAATATTCAGTGTAATTTTATAAGTAAAGTCTGGAGAGGATAAAATGTATATAGATTTTATTTTTACCTTAGTAGATTGGAAGGTTGTTTTTTGATAGACTCTCGACTTTAAATTTTTTTTAAAAAAAGAAAAACATATAGCAAGTCGCAAAGATATATAAGAAGACAAAATAAGAGGATACAAAACAAATGAAACAACAAATAGTAACAAACACCGAAAAAAAGAAAACTACACAAATTACTAAATAATACTACTAACAAAGAGAAGTGGAGAGGAGACTATTAGTCCCTTACATGTCCCACGAGAAGCGCGCGATAACACTCAATTACCTAAATAACCTTCCTCTTACCCTAATCTTATCTAGGGTTATGTTTTCAGTTAATTGATATATACCGTGGTACATCTTGTCGTGTTACCTCTACTGATGTGCCTATATCATACGACTTGAGGTTTAGCTCTTCCCTGGATCCTACAAACGCGGAATGCTTCATACATCCCCATTACCCTACTATTTTGGTGTTTCATGTTTTAAGTTTTCAGTTTTTTTTTTTTTTGGTTTTTTCATTTGGTGTTTGGAGTCTAGATCAAAGCTCCAACTAAATATTGATTATGCACGGTAACGTCCATCTGATAACAACGTTTCCAACATAATTTTATTCAATTTAAACTCGAAATTTCTGAATAAATGTGAAACAGTCTCATCACGTATCACATCATATTACTAAATTCATACTCACTAAATGATGTACGTCATGATATTGATGGTGCAACCAGCTATATCCAAACCTGCCTTTCTTCTCTTTTGTTTTTGTTCAATTAAAAGTGAGAGGATGGAGTTTTGTAATTTTTGGCTATTTTTTTTTTTATGTTTGAATTAATTCTATCTTAACATTTTATTTTTGTTTATAATGGTGTCCGAATCAATTTGTGATTATATCTAACTAGTTTTATATTTTTACATGATATTAGAATGTACATATCGATTAAATTTTGTGTTTTTAAAATAATCATGATGTTTGAAGCAATTTATATGTACATCGATTAATTATTTGACGAGTTATTTGTTATCTCTCATCAATACGTACATCATATCATAATTCAATTCACTAAGACTTAGAGAAATTAAATGAAATCATCTAAGATAATGCTAAATTTGCCCCCCATTTTGATTTCTTCTTTGATCACGTATCATCTATTGACAAGTAAATTTATATGTTTGTATCGTAATATTTTATAAGTTATGCTCAGGAAAATTAAATTTCTAAAGACCTTAAGCTCGTTAGGGGCAAGTCTAAATATTAAAAAATAAACAGAAAAATGATCAAAATTATTTTTGAATTATGCGAAATATACCACTTATACCCTCTGTTACTTTTTGAGATAAAAACTTTTCCCGTCGTTATCCTAAAAGACCACAAAATATCCTCAAAAGTTAACGATCTAAATTTTTAATAATGTGGTCAGTCAACTAAAACTAATTCCTCCACCTAAGCGTTGCCAGCCAGGATTCCTATTGAATTGTGAGATCACTAATACTGATAGTATTACAACAACGACACAACATTAACTAATTCCTCCACCTAACCGTTTACAAAATGCATTATTTTAATTAAAATTAAGAATATTTTCAAATATACTTTAAATATAGCTAGATGAGAGGATTGCAATTTAAAGGGAAGGGGAAATAAATGGAGCTTTGCATGTGTATGAGTTAAATAAGGGGTGGGAAAAAGGTGAAAGAGAGTTAAATTCAGAATTGAATAAGGTAGCATGGAAGGAAGGAAAAATGTCCTATTTTGGAAAGGCAATAAAATAGGTTATTTAGTGAAAAGAATATTTTAAAATAAACTAAAAAGGAAATTACAAAAAAAATAAAATAAAAGGGCTAATTGTATTTTATTTGGTTATTTAATTATTGATAATTCTGGTTTTAAGTATGTTTCTTCTGTTGTGATCTATGTGATGATATTTAATTTGATACAAAGTGAATAAATTTCTTATTGTGATCTGGTGTTAGTCTCATATTAGTTATACGCATTACTAAAATAATGATCTTAAATTGATTTAATATACAAAATCAAGAGATAATTAAATATTTTTATTAATAATAGGTCATTTAGCGAGGAAAATGTTTAAAAATAAGCCAAAAAGGAAATTAAAAATGAAAAATAATTTATTACTAAGCTAATAATAGTATTATTGATAATTCTGATTTTTATTTAGTGATATTTCCTTGATTTTATAAAAAGTTTAATTTTATTTTTATGATTTCAGATTAGTCATAAATATTTGTGGACAATTAAAAAAAAATTTAAAAAATATGCATTTAAAAGTTGAAGTGGTACTTACTCAGTCCCATATTCATTGTACACATTACAAAAATAGTTATCTTAAATTATTTGTGAATTTACAAAATTATCAAGACAGAGTTAATTATTATTTTTTATTTTACCCTTATATGAAAAATAAGTTTGTAAAGTTCTAAAATAATTTTAAAAAATAAATTAGTAAAATCATAATTTTTACTTATTTACAATTTATTAAAAAGTATTAAAAAAATGGACAACTAATAAAGAATTAAAAAAAATATTAAATATATAAATGTGCAATATTTTTTACACTGACTAAAGAAAATTCCATTAATTGAGTCAGAGTATTTGACAAATACATTTCACCTATAATTAATTAAATTGTGTTCATTTGATGTCTTTGCTTATAAAAATATATCTACAATTTACTATGACTATTAATTGTCAGTATCACTTTAATATCCACTTATTATGTTAGGTTTGTGCAATTACTCTATATTTGACAGTAATATAACTTTCAAATAAATCAAATATAATATACTTTATACTAAGGTAAAAAAAAAAATTAATTAAATAAAAACTCACTAGTAATGACATACTAAATTGATACCATAAATGAATTTGAAAAAAGGTAGTTAGGTTTGTGCAATTACTCTATGTTTGAGAGTAATATAACTTTGAAACAAATCAAATATAATATACTTTATATTAAGGTACAAAAAACACATATTTTAATTAATTAAAAATTATATACGACCAATCAAATATCGCAGGAATCAAAATAAGTACTCACTAATAATGACATACCAAATTAATACCATAAATGAATTTGAAAAAAAGATAGGTTTGTGCAATTACTCAATATTTGAGAGGAATATAACTTTAAAACAATTTGAATATAATATATTTTATATTAAGGTACAAAAAACACATATTTTAATCAATTAAAAATTATATACGACGAATCAAATATCGCAGGAATCAAAATAAGAATTCACTAATAATGACATATCAAATTGATACCATAAATGAATTTGAAAAAAGGTAGTTAGGTTTTATCAATTACTCTATATTTGGGAGTAATATAACTCTAAAACAAATCAAATATAATATACTTTAAATTAAGGTATAAAAAATATATATTTTAATTAATTAAAAATTATATAATTAGTCACATATTGCAAGAATCAAAATAATAACTCACTAATAATGACATACCAAATTGACACCATAAATGAATTTGAAAAAAGATTGTTAGGTTTGTGCAATTACTCTATATTAGTAATATAACTTTAAAACAAATCAAATATGATATAGTTTATATTAAGGTATAAAAAACACATATTTTAATTAATTAAAAATTAAATATGACGAGTTACATATCGCAAGAATCAAAATAATAACTCACTAATAATGACATACCAAATTGATACCATAAATGAATTTGAAAAAAGGTAGTTAGGTTTGTGCAATTACTCTATATTTGAGAGTAATATAACTTTATAACAATTCAAATATAATGTATTTTATATTAAGTTACAAAAAACATATATTTATGACGAGTCAAATATCACAGGAATCAAAATAAAAACTCACTAATAATGACATATCAAATTGATACCATAAATGAAGTTGAAAAAAAAAAAGCGTACGAGATGAAAAGATTATTTTCGATATAAATAATAATTATATATTATTTTTTCCAACAAAAAATTAAAAGAAGGTTTAATTGAATATGGTAGTAGTCTAGTAGAAGATGAACACAAACATTTAATTTGTATTTATCATATGACGTAAAGGCCTCATTATTCTCAACTGTCTCAATTACTATTTGCATTTATTTGATTTTATTAATTGTTCTCTCAATCAAATATATATGAAATATAATTGCTATCCTATTGTTTTTTTTAATGCTCTAACTACCCAACCTCAACATATTTCAAGTTACCAATATTACCCTTTTTTTTCCTTCTAATGCATTAATATAAACGTCGTTAATAAATAAACGTGTTTTTTAATGTGATTTTTAGTTGATATTCATGTCTTTCAATTTGGATAACAATATAAAGTGGAACAGCTAGACACACACGTCCAACATGACAATTCACTCGAACTGATTTTTATTATTATCATGTAGGACGAGTGTGTATATCTGTTTATGTTTATACAAATTTAAATGTTTATCTGCACAAATTTAAAATTGAAAGACATGGATAATAGTTAATGTCAAATTAAAAGACACGTCTATATATTATTCTAGGTCTTTACCTAAATAATTAAAACATCACATACATATACATAGCCTATGTATCATCACATTGATTATTTGGATTTATAACAATTTAGTCTTTGAACTACTTTGAATTAAACCCTTTAATATATCCTCTTAATACACACCATGTTCCTTTTTCTCTTTCTTAAATTCGACGTTTGATATCTTCTTTTAAATTTTGAGATTTTTCGTTTTATTTCAGAGCTCAATTTCGAATAAATATTCTTCTCCATCCCAACTCAATTTATGGTGACGTACATAATAGTACTATGACATTGTTATTATTACTTTAGATGACTCGAACCTTAGCCTACATAAAAAATTTGATGAACAAAATACACTAGGAATTCTCTGTCTTAGTGGTCAATTCATCAAGTCAATTCTCAAAGTGTAATTCACTTTACAATATGCCCAAGAGGAAAACAAAAGCCATTAGTGGTATAGTTATTAAAACTCCCAAATATTAGCCATTCTATTCAAAGAAAAATTATAATTTTGTCTATATTACTCGAATTTTTTAAAAATGTTACGATAAAATCTGACCCTTCTAACACGATTGCGACCACATTATATTAGAGGGTCAAAGTTTACAAGAATGTCCTTTTGCACTCTACTTTGCCAAAGAGAAGTTGCAATACCTCTATTTTTTTTTCTATACTAAACAAAAAAAAAGGAAAATGCACAAGTACCTTCTCAATTTATGTCCGAAATCACAGAGACACACTTATACTATACTAAGGTCCTTTACCCCCTGAATTTATTTTATAACTAATTTTCTACCCCTTTTCAACCTACGTGACACTATCTTGAAAAAAAAGTCAATCAGCGTTAGGCCCACAAGATGGTGTTACGTAGGCCAAAAAATGATAGAAAATTATTAATAAATTTAGTATGTCTCTAAGATTTCGGACATAAATTGAGGAAATACTTGTGCATTATCCCAAAAAATAATTAAAAGTTTCTAAATTGCTTGTTAAACTAACATTTTCCTTTTCAAGAGATTAATAATTGACAAATTAAGATCAACTTACAATGCTAATGTGTCATGCTCTAATTGGACAATAACTAAAAAGTCATTGTAAATGAATGAAATTTTTCACCTAATATATTTTCTCTTTTTCTTTTTTTTCATAAGAAAAATGTGGACACTTTTAGTTGGTCCATTTACAAAGTCTTCTCTTCTTCTGCAAAAAAAAAAAAAATGTAACATTCCTCAAAACTCACTAACCCCACAACTACTACAAAAGGAATCAAACACACATTTTTTTTTAGTCTATTTAAAAAAAAAAAAATTATTTTATCATAAGAAAAAATAATTTAACTTTAAAATTTCACTTTTAACCTTAATGAAACAATTCTCAATCATATTGTTTTAGACCAAAAGTTCTACTTTAAATAGCGAGCCAGGTCAAACAACGCCACATGGAATGGATTAACAAACAAAATAGTAAATTAAGCTCCAAATCCCCATTTCTAATTTTCATCATATGGCTAAAATTTCAAAGTCAAAATGGAGCTCAAATAGTGCTATTTATAGAAAACTAAAAACAAACAGGGGAAAACAGGGGTAGGGGTGGGGGGTGGGGGGTAGGGGGTTCTTGAAATGATTGACAAAAAAAGTTTTAAGTGATCCTTCTCCTAGTAGTACAATTGTTGGATTCATGAATTACATCAAGCAAACAAGTGCTTTTGCATTTAGGGCATCTTGGATCAACCTCAGCTAACATGACATACATCATACACCTTGGACATCCAACTAGCACCATGGATGTTGTTGTTTCAGGGCTATTAGGATCGCGGCGTTGATGAGATGGCGAATCCTCTGAGGACACACATGAGCTTGTTGGTGATGTTGCCAATGATCTATTAGGCGATAACGACTCTTGTTGATCAATGTGGTACTGGTACTGGTGCTGGTGTTGGTCCTGATGGTTAACAACCCTTGGTGGTGATAAATTCAACCTCAAGTCAAGTTTAGGACCATTTCCATTCCTTCTACTCATTTTTTTTTTGTTATTTGAAAAATCCTGAAATCAAACAACAACAACAACAACAAAACATAAGAAAATGTTTAACAAAAATAGTATATATCAAGAATCATAACTCTTTCATTTTAACATGAGGAAAAAAAAAGATTTTTCTACACCCCTTTTGTCATGTCAAACACAAAATAATCCTTGGACAAAAGTATAATTATCCAAGAACGATCAACTGAACACCCTTTTCGTTAATTTTCAGTGAAATTTCTGACTCTGCTACCGTGTTCCTGTATGATCATTCTTGACAAGAGTTGTGAGTAAGTGTTTGTACCTTAAAAATGATTTCTTGTAGCTCCACAATGTTAGAAAAAAATGATTTTCAACAAGTTGTTGATGATGATTATGAACTTTTGGACTTGCAAAACCTCATTATATATAAAGGAAACTTTAGAGGGTAGAAATGGGATTACATTAAAAGTTAATTAAATTACAATTGTAGGGGGTGGGGTGGGGTGGGGGGGGGGGAGAAAAAGAGAGAAGAGTCTTTAATAGGAATTTAATTGAATTGAAGAAGGAACAGTACAATAGATAGTTGTAAATAGAGAGGCAGAAAATGTATTAATTGTTGGAAAAATCCCAAGAAAGTTTGCAGAAAAAGGAAAATTGGAGTAAATATTGCAATTACAACTAATTAGTGCATGCAGTGTAAAGGGGGGTGGGGTGGGGGTGGGGGTAGGGGGTGGGTTGGGGGTGGGGTAGGGGGTGGTTGGGGGGGTGGAGAGAGGTCTTTCATTCATTGCTTAATAGAGTCGGTGTGGTGAAATATATACATACATACAACATACATACATGTATATATAAGGCATATAAAACATAAATACATGTATATATAAGGCATATAAAACATAAATACATGTATATATAAGGCATATAATATGTACATTGTACATGTATACAAACATATATAACAACAAAAAAAGGATAATTACGCTCCTAATCACTTCGACCAACTAGTTTACAAAATAGTATAGATTGTGTTATACTTTTACTAAATATACATATTATATACACTAATACACAATATCTATTTCGACCAGATCAATAAATTAGTTGATCGAACTATATATATATATATATAAAAGAAAAAGGTAACTTTCATCACTAATACTATATTGTTTGGGTGGTTGTTATTAGTTGTATTATATTATATTTTGTTTTGGTTATTACTTAGATTATAATGTTATGTAACGATGAAAAAACTCATTTTATGTAACGATCTATTTGGTGTGATTCCACTGTCACTTTAATATTTTGTCGTTATTTATTATTTAATAATCGTATTTTCTCTTTTATTCTACCTTTTCATAGTAGCTCTATCACGTACTCATTTTTGTTGTAGGTTTATCGTTGAAATTATAAATGATTGATATAATAACGACGAAAAACGATATAATCTACCAAATATTATATTTATTAAAATAATAAAATACGATATATTATGATACAATTCGTAACAACCATTCAAATAAAGAGTAGAAAAAGACATTGTGGCCTTTAAAGCTCAAAACTAAATTTTCTAACAAATCCAACTACATACTTATTAATTTCAATATCTATAATAAATTCATGAGATACTTATGATGGGCTTTTGTATATTTAGTTAAGAAAATGAATGAGAGCATTATGCCTCATTTGCACTTTTGACCCAATGTTGCACTAATCTTTAATTTATGTTCTTAGTAATTATATCATAATATAATAATTTATAAGTTTGGACATAATCTTAATTCTTAAAAGAACTTATGATCCTACTAGAAACTAGTTTAATCGCTGAAAAGTAAAAATTAGAGACCAATTTATTTAAAAATAGATCGTGTAATTTTATGCATTACGCTACTTATTTTTAATGTAAGATTTTCATCGGTATCTACTTTCTAGGTAGTACCAATTACTAAATGATTTTTAAAAAAAATTTATTGATCTTGTAGACAACGATCTAATAAATTCTTCTTTTTTTAAAATAAATTGAAAATATTTGAAAAGATGTTAGATAACTGTCTAAAATTTTATAAATTATTGCAAATGTTAAACGACAATATGATATTTTGTTTTCAATATTGCACAATTTATGAACATACATTAAAATCGTGTCTAACATTATTCGAAAAAATAATTCTTAAAGGGCTATATTTACACTATTTTGGAAATAAAAACAAATTTTTTAAATGTGGACCCTTTGGAGCAAGAAATTAGAAGCAACCAACAATTTTTTTTTTTTTTGTGTATATGGGTATTTTTAGTAAATATTAATTGTATAAACATAACATTACAAAGAAAAAAAAACAAAATTATTTTTTTCTCTATTATTTTTAAGGAAAAGAATTGAAAGGGAAAGAAAAAAAAGAGACTTTTTAAAAATATATATATATAATAAGTAATGGTTTTAAATTTATGAAAATACTTTTATGTCACCTACTTATTATCATTATTTAATTTTATTGTATTTATCATCCCAACTTAATTTTCAAGTTTAGTATTGAATAGTATTTATTGCAAGCTTAATATATTTGTTGAACTTATTATGTTAAGAGTTCACATATTTTGATTATGAATTAATACTAATTAGCTGTCAATTTTAATGAAAATCAAGAAAAAAAAATAATTCAAATGCCTACTTGCTACCCTACCCCTCCTCACCCCCCTCCCCCACCCCCAAAAAAAAATTAAACTTTATAACAAATTAATTAATATAAAATATGTTTTTTAAGTAAAAAAAAAAAATAGATGCAGATTTATATTCTAGTTTTATTCATTCATATTTTAATCGACTCACCCATCAACCGACTCGTGTTCAACTTGCTCATCTAGGATATGTATGTATAAAATATGGATAAATGATTTAACTCGTTTTTACCATGTAATTAAAAAAAAGATAGTTGAACTTTTTTTAGGGGTGGGGTGGGGTGGGGTGGGGTGGGGGTGGGGGGTTGTGTGTATGTATATATTATTAATTGTATCATTCATACACATATAGTCAAGTATGACTAAATATTCAAAAGCTCAAGATTCTAAATGAAATTAATGGTCATGACAAAAGCATTTAGTTTTTTTTTCCCCAACTAAAAATTTATATCACCTTATGTTATTAAAATCATCTAGAAATTAAATTGATGATATACATACGTCTACGAGTTTTCGAGAATAATTTTTCCTATCTTTATATAAAGATACACCTGCCTATACTCTATCTTCCTTATATCCCACCTATAAAACTACGTATATTATATAGTCGGTTTTCTTATCCATTTTTTTTTTCTTATTCCTCACCTCATCAAGGTCATGTTTGTCTTCACAATTTATGGATTTTTATCAATAAATATAGATGAATGCATGTATACAAGTTTGTATTAAAGTCTAGAGGAAGTTGGGAGCTAAATTGTGTAATTAAATTTTCTATTGGAAATGTATATATATATATATAAGTAATATTAAAGCTTACGCAATTGATAGTCAAATAAAAAACATATATGTTGCATACTTTACAATTCTTGAAAAGAAATTAATCAATGTTGCCTTAGTATTGAAGTTGCATAAAATCTCATCTTACAACTTTAAAAATCTAAAATTATTCATCGACTAAAAGTAGACGATTGCTGATACGTGAAAAAGTAGATATCCCAAATTTTTTAAAAAAAATTCTTTGTATTTTAATATATGATCAAAGATTCGAAAGACTAAAAGATGGGGGAATAATGATGTCGAACCTTTAAATGGTCCAAATGATTTATGGAGTATTAATAATTGAGTTAAATAAGTATTATTAATTGAGTTAAATATATAATTTGTATTGTTGACGTATTGTGGAAAACGTGTTGAATCAGATTTTGTAAGATGATTTTTATTTTATTGACATTTTTATCATAAAAAAAATTCAAAGATAAAATTATTTAATTTTTATTTGTGAAGTCAAAAAATCGATCAATTGATAGACATTCTTACCAAGACGGTACCAATCAAGAACCTTTACAACTCAATATACAAATTGGACATTGAAAATATCTACGACTTAACTTGAAATTCTACAAATTACTTTTATATATATATGATAAAAAAAAAAAGAGATAGTCTGATACATAAAGTATTTTACGTTCATACGATTCGAAAAAGTCTATATATCCTAAATATCATTATGATAAACATAATGTATGCAACACAAGAAACAACTTAATAATATTGATTTTCTCAAAAAAAATTATTTTCCAAAAACTATAGTAATAATTAATTTTTCCTTTTGTAGTCAAAGTCAACAATAACAATAGTGTAATTAAACAATAATTGTAGTCTCTCAAATTAATTGATGGACAATTTTTTCTTTGATTAGTAAATCATTAATCCTCTTTTAAGTAATATCACGTTAGAAATACAATTATTTCACAACCAAGATTTAATACATATTTTCATATTAGTCAATAAAAATTATTATGATACATGTTCTTATGTCAAATATTGTTGCTAGAGATGCAATATTTTTTGCCATAATTAATTATAGACTTTTAATGTTTTTTACTATTAATAGATTTTTACATTAAAAAAATGGAGTGCCAGTACTCTACCTAAAAGAAAGGGTTTAATTTATTTTTTTTTATTTTCGTCTGGTGTTCGATATTCATGAGATCATATTGAAGTTCGATTAAAATTTGGATTCGCGCTGAAAAGTCCTACATTGAAGGTAGAATGATCCCCAACAAAGACAACTCTATACCTGAGATACTCAAACCCGAGACCTCTAGTATTTATCACTTTATCATAATCATGGTTCGTCAGTTAATTGATATTTTATATATTTTTCTTTAGTCCTCTAGAAAGAAAACGTGAAAAGAAGGGGAATTGAAAAGCAAAATTAGTCCAATAATTATCTATATATATCTTAATGTAACTATTTAAAAAAAAATTACTATTTTTTTAAAACTAAAATAGGAAATTACGGGTCAAAGTTAATTTTTATTATTCAATTTGGTTACTATAGATATATATAGATGAAAAGTTGTATAATTCAATTCTTCATTTCTAAGAAATGAATATGTTGCTTTGACATTGAACAATTAATGTTGACAAAATAAATAAATAAATAAAACAAAGGAAACGTTTGTTTTGCGGATAAAGTTATTTCAGAATTATAATTTCTTTTTTACGAATTTATCTAATTTTTCAAGTTGATAGAATGACACGAATTTTGGGATGTGTTTGATTCGAAGGAACATATTTAGAGTGTTATTTATGAAATTTATTTTTTCTACTTTCACTAAAAATATTGTTTTTTTGAAGAAAATATTATCTATTTTTCTTAATCTAAGTTCATATTATTTTACAAATTTAATTACTTTATAAATATCTTTAGACCAATACAATGTTATTGAAATTACAAGAATTTGCCTTCGAAATTATAAATTTATTTTAAGTTTGACATACAATATTATTTATGCAAGCACACTTTTCACATGTTTTTTTGAGATTTTATATATTTTGATATATATATATATATATATATAAAAATTAATTTTGTCTTCTGCAATATCTTTATTCGTATAAAGTGACTCGTACTAGTAAAATTATTACAATGCAAAAATGAAATTATCCACTCCTTTGTCGATTCTTCTTTTTTATTATCGTGAACTCAATAAATGATACACCAGAAATACATCATTTCCGATTCCGAAAATCAACAATAAAGAGGATAATGTATTCACGTGATAGTATGTCAATGGCACGTGATGTAGTGAATCCAATTTGCTCTCTACCTGATATTAGAAGTAAATTAAAGTAGAGTTTTAATTAAAACAATTAATGAAAAAATAAATAAAATTATAATAAAAACTATTAGTACAGTTTGTAAGTTTTTTATTATTATTATTATTAATAATTGTAAGGCATTGAAGGACCTCATAGGAAAATGCATCCAAGATTTAATTACAGATGGGCTCTTGACTTAAATTTTCACGTTTAATTAAAATATATTTCCAGTACAATTTTAACTATATTTTAAATTTAATATAATAAATAAACTTTGGGGAGTACTACTATTTAATATTCAATAAATTCATTGAATTCTTGTTGAGGTAATTGATTGGTGTGATATGTTGTTTTAAGGGCAATTAAATTCGGAATTTAAAGTTTATAAATTATTATAATAAATTAACAGAAAAAGTAATATGGAATAAGCGATATTCATTGGGGCAAGATTTCTAATATACGTATAAAAATGTAAGTAAAATAAAAATTTTAAATTTACGTAAATTCATAAATTACACTGTAGATCCATTCACGATCTCTTTGAATAGTCATTTCTCCATATTAATTAAGAACCCTAATCCTGGAGCTATATCAATTAATGCTTCTGAATGCAAATATTCAATTAAATGAGCTGGTGAATTTAATTCAATAACTATATATATATATATATATGACTTAGCTATATATAGTTAACACAAATATTTGAAATTATTGTAACACACTTCACTCAAAAGAAAAAAAAAAAGTTTGCCACATATTATCTAATGACAATTTTATGATAGAATTATTTTTAAATATATTTATATTAGTTATGAACTATTTAACACAAATTGATAGAATCGTGAATCGATATGGATTGTGGTATAGTGGTGCGGCTGTTTCAGTCTTGACAAAGGTCTCGAGTTCGATTATTTTTGGTACGGAGAAAATCTTGTTAAGAACACTACTCTCGAATGAGCTCTTCAGTGCGTGATTCAGATTTAGTCGTAGCTCTAATGTGACTGAATGGAAAATAAAAAATTCGTACTACCCTGGGCCTTATTTTGTTTGTTGAAAAAACTCGATGAGCCTATTAATATATCGATATCACTTTTGTTCAAGGAGTGTCAATCGACTTCGCTAAAAAAAATTACAACCTTATTTATTTTAGATAATTTTTCTTTTTGTTTTTTCTTCATTAAAATCCACATAATAGTAAAGACATTTTGTTCCCATAAAGTTTGACAAAACAAGATATACATAGTGACAAATTTTAAACTTGGAATGAGAAAATGATTTTTATTCTGAATATTCTTTTCAAAAATATTATTAGATATTTTTTCTAAAATTTATTTGTTTTTTTGTTATTTAAAATTTTATTTAACAGGTAGTGCTAATTTTTTTTTCTTAATATACATATGTGCAACTTTATGTTGTTTTCTTATATAAAAAAATATAACTTACGTAAATTATGGTGAAGTTATATGTAATGTTTTCCGAAGTAATTATGGAGGATTTGTATAATTTTTGTAAACAAAAGTATCCGAAATACATATCACCAAAAGTTTATGTACTAATATACACGAAAAACGGAGAAAATCTGATTGGGTGACCCCTAAATGCTAAGCAAGTGGCGTGAATTATAGTGAGGCTATAGATATTGTTTCTCCAAGTCATTACACAAGGTTTTGTATAGTTTTTGTAAGTGTAGGAAATTCATATCATCGTAAAATTCATGTACTAACACATGAAAAATTTGAAATAATCGCGTAATTCTTATTGAATGGAAAAAAAATACCCACTATTTTCAAATGACAAACGTTTTTTTTTGTTCTGAAATTTGTATGTCACGAAATAAAAATTCAGGAATATATTTGTTTTCACGAGTATTATTAGTCCATGAATTTTTCGAATTATATGCTATCGACTCTGTTTCGATAAGAATTAAGAACATGAAACTCCAAAATACACAAGGTGCTCCAAATAAAAATACTCTCTCCGTCCATAATTATTTGTCATGTTAAAGTCATGCACACCCCTGAAGAAAAATTTAATACAATGTGTAATTTGACTAATATAACCCTATCAAGAATATCAAAAGTCTACCTAACTTCCCAATTGAACTACATTATCATTAAGGGCAAATTTGGAAAAAAGATGACTAATTATTTCTTGATTATTTAAATTGACAATTAATCTTGGACATCTATTTTTAGTATACCTGCCAAACAATTGTGGACAGAGGGAGTAATAAATAATAGAAAAAATGTATAAGTACCCCCATATGCCCAAAATCTCATAAGCACACATATATTGTACTAAGGTCCTATTAACCCCCGAACTTATTTTATAAATAATTTTGACTTTTTTCGACCTACGTGGCACTATCTTCTGAGGCCCAACACGTGTTGACAATCTTTTCAAACTATTTGGTTGATAGTGTCACGAAGGCCGAAAAGAAATAAAAGATTATTTATAAATAAGCTCAGAGGTAATAGAACCTTAGAATAGTATAAATGTATGTCTGGAATTTCGGGCATACCCTAAAATAAAAATCAACAAGAGCTAATGCCCCTAGATGTAAAAAGATAACTTTAAATTACTATTTACATAATATACAAGATCTGTTAGAATTGGAGATTTTCAAATTGGATTTCACCAGTCAAATAAAGAACCAAATGCTTAGAGGATGTTCATATAATACTCTGAGCTGCTGCTACTGCTACAGCATAGTTTTGTTATGATCATTGAAGCTGATTGAAGAAAACTCTTCGTAATAGGCATCCGCCCGCCCCTGCTTGATATATTTCTGCCATTTGTTTCTCTAGTACACCAAGAATGTACGAAGGATCGTATATTTTTACAGATACGATAGACAGTCTACCCGGTTTCTGCATCAGAATCCAAATTCTTTCGGCTTTGAAGAAGGCCTTCATCCCATTCCTCTATACTCCTAATAGAACATGAGGATTACATTAATAACAAAAGAAGTGTACTTAATTAACAATAGCAAAAGAGTACTCGTGTAAGCATCATAGAAGAGCCCAGAAATCATGAAGATCGATTAGTGTACAAGCTTCTTGGTCACAACGAGTCGAAGAGATCAAAATTCAGCTAGCACTACCGGTAAAAAAAAGTGAAACCCGATGTACAACCAACTTGGTTCAGGTGGTGCCAAGGCTGGTGGTTCATCGACCTCTCAGACATGTAATGAGTTAGTAACCTAACAGGGTGCTTGATACATTGGTCATATAGGTATCTATTAGAAGAATAGTCTGGCTCATACTAAAACCCACAGCCATTGCATATCAATATCGAGTGTCTAAGCATTGCACTATTCCCAATTTTAAATGAAATTTATATGCAGATATCTGAGAACTAGTTCATGTAATATGCAGAATGAAACGTGTGTCAAATTCTGGAAAATAAAAACACAAAGTAGCACATTTGGAACGGACGGGAGTTTAAGGAGTGAAGGATGAGATAAATTTCTGCAATCCGCTGGTATTAGCATGGACCTCTTCACCTTATATCCTAGGTTTATAATTGGAAGAACTATGGAGCCTTAACTATGTTTTTATGACAGACAGATGTACTGCAGATATTTAAGTCGTATGCAAGCCTAGGAACTTCAAAAGATGTAAGATTTGAGATGGTTCAAGTAGGAAATAAACATTATTTCTGAGTTAATCCAACTTTAAATTCCAGTTCAGCGTTTGTATTTTAATGTGTAAAAACGATGTCTGAATTAGAAAACCGAGAACTAAACAAACATACCTCGTCCCATCAATGTTGATACAGAGAAATTGACCATGGCGCAATCCATCTTTAAAGTGACCAAAGAAAACATCACCAAGTTTGGAATAGAAACGGGCTTCTCCATTAGCCTTTCCCTTCCAGAAGTTCGCAAACCATCGATCCCCAGTATGAAAGTAAAACCATCCCTATATATAGTTAAAGAGTGTTATTTGTTTAGACAATGACAGCTAGGATGATGCAAACTTTTTCCAGAGAAAGGAGAGTGTGCAAAATCTGCTTGACAAGTGATATGCACGGCATCTACAAATTTTTATTTGAACATTGCTAAATAAACTATCATATACCGAAACACAAAGGAATTGTCACTAGAATGAGAACAGTAGTAGGAGATACAAAGGAGTTCCCATAATAGTTGTCTACAATAGGGATCGACATTGAATCCCTACTTGTTCAACACAACACAAGATGAGGTCTCATGATGCATGCTATTTGCTGACCATAGTAAGTTAATTGACGAAATCAACAAGGTTGTCGACCAAAAAATTGAACTATGGATAATCATTTCTGAGAGTAGTGGTTTTAGGACAAGTAGTGTATGACTGAATATATGCACTGCAAGCTTAGTAAGCATGAGAAGAGCCACGTTGAGGTAAAAAAGACTATATAGGATTGCGGTGCCAAGATGCAAACAATTTATACATTTAGGCTCGTTGTTCCAAGAGAATAGAATGATAAACGAAGATTTCATCACTAGCTAGCTAAGTCAGATCTTCCTAAATTGATAGGCGTTGAATGGATAATGCCAAGATCAACTAGTGAGTTGTTGGTCATGTTGGAACAGTTCAGGCAGATGTATCAGCCACGAGTAGATGGAGAATAATTCCTACATGCATATGGGGGACCATCCGGAAGGAAAGAAACTCTAGATGTTTCGGAATAGATATAATTCTTCCCAAAAGATCCGAGTTGAATTGTATTTTATTTTTTCACTTTTGGTGTAATGAAAATTATACAGATCATTCAGTATCAATTTTGGAAGCTTTAGAATCCTTGAAAGAAGAATCAAGGGTGCCATGGAGCTGTCTTGTGTTTGTAAATATGGCACCCATCACTGCCTTTCTGCTGGAGTTTATAATAACTGTTACCATTCTCAAAGAATCAGCTTCGCAAATTCTCATTATGAAACCAAGCATGGATGAATCTGTACAGATCCAGAAGTTACACGAAAGATGCCACAAATACAAAGTATTTCTCCAAAATACTTCAGAATTCTTGAAAACAATTGTTATCAAGTTCAACTCAATTGATGCTTGAAAAGCAATTAATCGGAATAATTTGGATAGTTGGCTTGTTTTTTGATGAAGTAAAAAATTTACTGATTTAAATGGGAGTATTTATATACAGAAAGTGGATAATCTCAAACATGGTCCTTCAAAGAGAGCACCCAGTCTTCCAAAACGTAAATATAGTAGGTAAAATGTTTGACCAAAAACCAACACGCTCTTCTAATGCACAAACGAGTTTCCACATTCTTAAAAAGCTCTCGGGTTCTTTTTCTACTATAGACCACGTGCGTGCCTAGGAAGCTCTTTTGCATGCTGGTTGGTATATTTCGAAAAGGTGTCTCACTATCCATGGTGTTCTTTTTTAATAAAGGAAACAGAAAATTTTCATTAACTGAGGGAATCCATGACATATTGAAATACTACAACTTTCTGAAACAACAGGAAATATAGAATGAGAAGCTGATAACACGCAGCAGAAGTGCACGCACACTAGTTTTTGTATAGTAAATTAATAGAGAACTATCAAACTCTGAAAAGCACTTAAGGATTATTAGTACCTTTCCATGCATGAGATCATCTCTCCATGAACCCCGATAAGTATCACCGTTATTGAAGTAAAATGTACCCAATCCTGACTTCTTCCCGTAGCGCCACATACCATCGTATTTGCTTCCATCTTCAAGAGACAGGCAGCCCTATAAAATTCAAAATTCACTTCATCCAGACAAACACGAGAAAAAAAATATACTCATCATCCCAATGTTGAGCGGCATGGTTCATAGCATGAAGGTCAATGCATCTAAGTTACAGAGTGAATTAAGATAACGATTTTTTTGAAAATAAATTTACGTACTGCTAAAGTATATTAAAAGCACTACAAATCATAAAATTTTATGTTAAAAATATTCAAAAAGATGGTTCATAATACTTCGGAAAAAAAAAACTGTTTTGCACTGCACGTAGTTAAAAAAAAGTAACCCAGAAAACAGGTTTTCTGAGACTGTAATAGATAGATCAAAGTACCTTTCCTTCTGGGAGGCCTCCTTCAATGCGACCTCTGTATATACCTCCCCTGTATTTCATTTCAACTACAGGGATCCACTTCTTTTTTGAATCCCGTTCAGCTTCCTGAGTATGATGATAAAAATAAATTTAACTTTGCGTCAAAACTCTCCAACATAATTCTACCTTGTCATACAACCATTCAACACACTAAGATGTCTAGCTTCCTCTATACATGAATAAATTTGAGGTGGAGGGAGGAGGAAATGGCTCTGGTGCCATGTCCTGCAGCTTAAACGATGGACAAGCACCAAAACACAAATGCAAAACCAAAGGATTGTTTAGAAAAAGAGTACGATGCCAGATCGAATAGCAAGAGAAATAGCTCCTGTAAGTAACGTGAGAGCTACAATTAGAACTAGACATATAGTACAGTCTTTACTTTTCTAGTTAATTGGAGTAAGGTTATACAGCTGGTGTGATAGTGAGCTTTGGCTTTGTAAAGTTGTTACACTTGGTGATAATAAAATAATAGTAACAATAAAAAAGAGAGGCTATTTACCAGCATAGAGGCTGCCCGAGTAGACAGAACTCCTTTCCTTTTTGGGCCACTGGCGTAGCTTTTTTCAACTAAGGGAAGGTTGGAGTTGTAAACATCTGAAATAATTTCGCTGTAATCTTCATCTACTTCATCCTGAGATAGATTTGAGATATCTCTAGGCTGTGCAACTTTACTTTCTTCAGATTTCCTCCCTGAACTTCTTGAGTTTGAGGAACCTGCACTAGTTTGCAACTGTTCTTTATGCTTTACACCAACTGGAAGTTTGTAGGTGCTGGTATTGTCAACCGTGTTTTTGCCTTCCGAGTTTTCAGTCCCTTCTGCAGCTAAGCCTTCTGAAGTGTCTTTTCCTGGACCCGGATTCCATCTTGTGAGCAGCTCTCTTTTGAAAACAAGAGGTGCTGCAAAATTCAATCTGGTCAGGATTTCACTATTCCATTATAAGCTCATATCTTTGTTGTCCACTTTCATCTTATTGCAATTGATGAATATTTCTTGCATTCATGTCAAGATGCTACTGCATGAAAATAATTATGTACCTTCAGTTGCAACATCAGAATTTGACAGTTCAATCTTCCTTTCATCAGAGACATTATTATAATCTCTGCATAGCAACAAACTTTCTCTAAGAGCAAGCACAATAAGTCGTCCAAGAATGATTTAAGCAAAGGTGAACTTAGATAGTTCTAAAAGAGTAGAAAAAGACCTCAAAAAGGATGTTTCTTCACCATTGGTAGGAAATAATGCCGGCAGTTCCCCAGAATAGATGGACATATCCTCAGGTGTATTATCCATAGAAACAAATTCTGCCATATCAGAAGTTTCTGGACTCTCATCAATTTCACTCTCTTTGGCAGTTAGAAGTGGTGGATCTGGCTTCTTAAGGATATTAAAAATGAAAGGAATATGTTGCGCTAGTCTAGAAAATAAGCTACTTTTTTCAGATGGTTCCTGTGTAGCGTACCTATGAATAATAAATACTCAAGAATTAGGATTTTAGATAGTAGTGCAAATTCGCTAAAAGAACAGGTTAAACTCTATAGCAAATCATTTGATAAAACATCTGAAGTGAATAGTGTGCCAACAAATAATAGAACCAGACAGAAAGAAACACACAGTATACAGGCACTCGAACAAAACCAAAAAGGCAAGAGGATACAATTCCAGTATCTTGATATCAACCAATAGCAGGCACTAGACATTCAATGATTAGTCAGTACGCACATAAAATATATTTTGCCGGAAACTTTTTTTTTTTTTTAAACCAAAGCACCAAGGAAAAATCAGAGCTTCAATATAGTTATATATGTCAGATATGGTGTGTTCTTAAAACCAATATGCGGTAAAATGACCAAAGACAGACTCTCGTAGTTTCTTGTCCTACGATTTCTGTTACTACCCGTTAATTCATGTGCTTCAGTTATCGCATTTATATGGCTATTGCCTATTGTTACTATTCCTTGTTTTTTGAATGCTCTATAACGTCTTCCCCTATTATTTGTTATGTCCTCTTTACTTATGTATATTTTTTTCAAACTACTTCGATATGTGTTACCTGAGCTAAGATCTTTCTAAAACAACCTCTCTACCCCCACGAGGGAGGAGTAAGCTCTGCGTACACTCTACCCTTCCAAGACCCCACCTATGGGATAACACTGGTTATGTTGTTGTTGTCCCTTTGATAAGTTACTCTCTTAACCATCTTGTACAGAACAATTACAGCTCAGTCCACAATCATCATCATCCCACCACCCACACATCCCAGGTGATTGCCACCCCTACCCTATATTAAGGAGATCAATTCATATAATGCGCATTCATGAAGTGCCATAAGCAAATTAGAGGAAAAAATATATTTAGAGAGTAGCAAGTCCTAAACAAGATAGATCTCATGAAACAAATATAACTACTCTTAACAAAAAGATGAGGATAGATTTTGGCTCAGCATTCATTTAACAACTTACCCACATGTCACTACAGTAGTAACTATTAAATTTGGCTCCAAATTGGCTTCCTGGACAATTGATATCACAATGTCTCCATTACATCCAGTAGTTTGGCGAAACGTGCGCAAGATGCTACGCACATCACTGGAATTTACAACACCTGAACTAGCAATGATGCATATAACCACACCATTTGACCCCTAAGAAAGAACATAAGCAAAGAGGATAAAGGCGTCAAAATGGAGGTCAGAAGACCACAAGGTCTAGAGAGAGAGAGTCAGATAGAGAGAGAAACCATACTAGCTTACAGGAAATACCTTCAATAAATCTAGTGAAAAGTGATTAAATTAAAAGGATATAATAAACTTGATTGAAGTCATAAGTCCAAAGCAGGAATTACTAGCTGTAAGTGTGTGGATGGATGGGAACCGAAAGCATATAATCTGACAAATAGTTGAACTATTTCTGACCTTCACTCCCAAACCAAGGAACGGGCAGTCATATACAGCTCGCAGAATTGAAGTTTCGACATTGTAGCCAGCTCCGAATCCAGTTTTTGCCTCTTTGTAGCTTTCAAGAATCTGTAAATAATCACTTTAGCCTTTAATTTGAGCAGACAAAAAAATTAAAAAAAAGTATGAAGTTCCGCAACAGAATCTTCAAATTTCATGAGAGAGGGATCCAATTTAAGAACTTTTGGATTGAAATGGTCCATTTTTTTATATAGAGTATATTACTTTAACATCCACTAATTTCTTCTTCTGCTCACCAATAAGAATTAATAATTTGTCTGAATGCAAGATGAATGAAGTTACTGTCTCCCCACTTGTGGGACTACACTGCGTATTTTGTTGTTGTTGTCTGAATACAAGGTGAATGAATTTACTTTCTGTTCTTTCTCCTCCTTATGAATCTTCTTCTCCTTTTCTTCAATTTTTTCTTCCTTCTTTCTATTCTTCCAAAAAAATTTATCTCATCTCTTATTTTTTTCATGAAATCATCTAAACTCCTATAAAGCGACTCCTTTTCTAAGAACTAACAGAAGGTGCAATTTTCAACCTTAACAAAAGTTGAAAGACAACCAAAAGTATTGCCTCTAGAGCAAAGAAAATTTACTAAGTTGTACATAACCGCGATTTCCAAGGATAAGAACTACTAGAGATGACACACTCCAAATAAAATCTATGTTATCAGCAATTCAACTTACTACGTAAAACAAGATTATAGTTCTTACTTTTATTAGCTCTGGACCACTCAGTTCTTTTGTACCACAATCTGTCGCATCTAGAAGCTTTATGTGGTCCTCCTGTTATTGTTGCAAGTTTACAGACAGACAGATATTAGATAAATTCATTAATCAAAAGTTGTACAAGGCACTAAGAAAACAAGAGCCAGAAAGCAGAAAAAAGAAGAAAAGGAAAAGAGAGGAAAAAAGAATCAAGAGACTTATTGGAGAAAAAAACAACTTACAGACATAAGAATTGAAATGGCATTAACAGCCATTAGAACAGCATTATATGAAGTCTTCAAAGCTTCATCCAGAGTTAAAAGATCTTTCTTGAGAAGACCATCAGTGTCAATAACTGCAAACCCAAATTAAAAAACATCACAATCTGGGAACTATGGCAGAGTTGCTAACAGACTCTTCTTTCTATAAAGTAAAATTTTTTGTTAGAAGTTTGGGCATAAAAACACCCGCATACAAGAATACCCAGTAAAACCTAAAAAAGGTATGATTCTCTACAAACAACACCCAATCTTCAAAAAAAACGTCATATTATGCATTCACGAATTAAAGGTATTCCAGAATAGCTGAACCATTACTGGCAAAACTGTTAATTTTCACAAATAATCAATTTAATTGATCTCAATGACACTTGTAGTCATGCAAAGCTTTAACAGCACGTAATTAAAGTAATGACAAAGTAGACATGTGCTCGTTAAAACTTCTAATGGATGAGGGTGCACTAAAATAACAGTGTAGAAGCAAGGACCTCCCCTATGATATTAGTATCGGCAAATTTGTATGAGCTGCAGATAAGCTTATACTGTAATATGTGAAGTTCAACTGACCTATACAAACAGTTGCATGCTTTTGAAGTTTGTCAATCAAATCTGTGACCTGTAAGTAGGATGAACCATCAAGAATATTGGTCAAAGACAAGGCTGGTAATATTGTGAAAAGCATTCGAAAACTGAAATTCAACTAAGGAAAATCAAATTCCAAACACAAACATCTTTAATAGTGCCTAATGTAACTTCAACATAAATAAACCCCAACTTTCTTGAACTTCTAGAAATGTCCTCCATTCCATCAAAGATAAAGATAGAAGTAAAATGAAATAAAACGGAACCTAAAGCCATTTGTAGGTCTACCATGTTTCTTTTCTTCTTTTTTTTTGTGAATCAGTAGGTCTAACTGGAATACTATTATTGATCATCTTAAAAAAAATTATTATTGATAAAGGTGGCATGTCTGTTGTATATTGATCTGTTTTAATCCGAAAATGGGAAAGCATTGGTCAGTTTTCCCCATTAGATAACATACGCATGGTGCACTACGGCTATATCCTTAGATGTTCTTGCCTACCTATACCACCATAGCATATGACCTACAATATAGTACACCGTGTTTATGACTTCAAGTTGTTTATGCATGAACACATTAAATAAAACACCATCTCAATAGGTTATCAATGTTTTGACAGGTATGACATATACAATATGTGTATCTCGAGTATCTTCATTACTTTAAAGTAGAACAACAAACTGCTTAGTCCATACAACATTGTCAATGGCTCGTATTCTTTACAACCAATGAGGATTTAAAAATAAAATTGCTTCCATCATGAATCAACTTTGTTGTTTGCATTTTTTCGCCTAATATCCTTCCACAAAAAGATCTATTCAGCAGCATCATTTCCCAAAACAAAAGTATAATACCTCATCATAGCGCCTTCGTCCTTCAAAGCTGAAAGGTTTCAGAATGATGCCGACCGCTAGTCCATTTCTGGACTTTAATTTCCTTATAATATCAAGTGCTGGGACATGATCGGTGCCATAAGCTGCACTAGCCACCTAAAGAAGCAACAAGGAAAACAACAATTTTGGCTAAAAAGAATATACAATTAAAGCAACGTAAATTGAGATGGTGAAAAAAGAAAATGTTTTCTTTACAAATCTTCTAGATTTCATTTCCTTTCATACTAGCACAGGCATAGTTTCTCAAAGAAGTTACTGCCCCCAATTAAAAGTTGTAAGACTCTAGACAAATATTTCATTTGACTTCATCATTACTAAGTGAAGCCAATTCAACTTCTTCCGTTCTTATTTTGCTAATGGTTTCATTAAATACTCTCAAAAATTCGAAAAAATACAATTCTGACTTATCTATCAAACTGTTCTATAGGACAGCCTCTATTTGAAAGCAAAAGGTAAATCAGAGGCAAAACAGATTTCTGTCTCTTTAGCTACAAAAACTTGAGGTCTCTTATGGTAGAAATCATCCACATTTCTTCACAAGAAAGTTTTGACCCTGAACATAAAGTAGCATTGTAGCTAGAGACATTCAAAAGCAACAATATAGAGCTTAATAGTTCAAGCATTGTTGGTCATAGTAGCGTTGTGTAGCTTGTGACTTAAGTTATGCCAGAGCTTGGTTCAGTGGTTTATCAAGGTACCTCTCAGCAACTCAAATTGGAGGATTGATCAGGTTATGACTACAGCACATGTTCCAAAATTCTTGTAGGTTTAAAACGGCACTTGTTAACTTAGAGAGATAGGAGGAAGTACAGTAAATCATATAAGTCATATTGCTTACTCTTTGAAACATGTTCTAAGATTTATAACATCAGTTTCTAATGCTGCAGCTTCTGCAAACCTTAAGGAAGAAATCAAGGAAAGATTCCTAATGTTTCTCTCCTTTCACCACTTTGTTACTCATCTGCTGCAATGTTGGACATATTTCAGATATGATTTCTTAGATATCCATATAAACCTAATGATGAAGTCTAAGCAGTAGAAAATCATTGAAGCCCCTGCATATCATGCATGTGTTTGCTCTAATGCCATTCTAATACAACAACACTTAAACCCTCTATATAGATGCTGAAGTTACTTTCACAATAAGCCGGGAAGTACTAGATACTAAAACTGAAGATATAGACACATGATTTTGTTCAAGAACAGAGCAAATCCTTGGTCCGTGATCTTATTCATGACCATCTACGCATTCCCTGACTCTTGTCCACTACTCATGTCTGCCTTAGCGGAAAACAAAGGAACACCGTCCTATGTTACCCATCCAAGTGAGTGTTTTCATTAAATTCACATTAGATAGTACCTTTACTCAATAATCACTGGTAATAAAAGGAGATCTTAGGGATAAGAGTTGAGGAATGTACAAACAAGTATAACTGCTTTGGAACATGAATTTATTGCTGATGGAACTTCCACAATTCTTGAAGAAACATCTGCAAAAGAAGTTACGAGAAAAGCTTAAAGTTCATAACAGATAGAAGGGGAGGAGGCAGCAAAGAATAAGATAGACAAGAACAGTAGTTGGACAATCTTAGAGCTTGGCTCATGACTCATCTTAAAAGGTATCAAGAAATTTTAAAGCTGCATAAGGATCTCTTGGCATGGGGAAGAATCTAAGCATCCAACCCACCACCTTAAGGCATTGACTGGAATTGCTCAAGATGTTTATTAACTTCTTTGAGAACTCTTGCATAACCCATGTGGGATAACTATTTTTTTCCAGATGAAGTAAGGTTATTATAAACAAAAGAGCATTAACTTACGTATACAAAGGTATTACCAACAAGTAAAAAATCATTCAAAAATAAATGATTTCCTACGAAAGCCACCCGATCATCTATATAAATAGTAACTTCATGGGTGCACCAGAAAAAACTAAGGAAAAAGAGGCTATTTCTCAAGTGTACAACATCTTCTATTTCATCAAAAGATCTCTTGTTCCTCTCTCTCCATATGGTCCATATCAGTGCTAAAGGTGCAACTTTACATGCCCTGCATCTCCTCCTCCGTCTTCTAAAAACCCAGCCTAAACATATTTTCTTTCACAGTTCTCAGCATTACCCACTCAATAGCAAACCATCTCATCAGCTCCCCCATAATAAAGATGCTACCCCGCAATGTAAGAGTAGGTGATATACGTGGGGTAGCTATATAATTACGATGAACGCAACTGAGTAGCAACTTTTACTTTTCTTCTCATTAAGTGCTTGAAAACAACCACCTAGTCCCCAGACAACTTCCATATCAAGAAGAATGAAGGTAGATACTATTTTGAGCAAGAAGATGGAAGAGGGAGAACAGAAAAGAAAAACAACAAAATAAAACATTTCACCTTCTATAGGCACTTTCTCTTGTAATAGCACCTTCTCAGAGTCTTTCACGAGAACATTCCTGTACATAACATCACAAGAACATCGGCAACATTTCAGAAATTAATACTGCATATTATGTTTCACCGAGTAGCTTTGAGAAAGCATTACGTTCTAGGAAAAAATGAAGTCAATTTATCTTGTTACTTATCTAAAAAAAAGGAGCAATTTTTTACTTTTTTCGATAATTCAAAAAATGTCATAAAATGCACAAGGATCCTCCTAAAAACATGACTAAATAGAGATTCCAATAGAAATTGCTTCCTTGCACCAAAATGAATGGAACTAGAAGAACATTCTTTTTCCTATATTATGATTTGGGTACTTCACATCAAATGCTCGTACATTTCTTCTCTTCCAGCTGTCCAAGAACTACTAATATTTTCAGCAATGACCCAATTTATATCATCTCTACAAGGCTCAACTCGCTTCACGCGTCACTTGTTGGATTGCAAAGAGTTTCATGCACTTTGCACTCTGGTCCATTGGCATTCCTCCCCTTTCACAACTATTGCCATTATACAATGAAACTCAATCCATTTAATCCCAACATCCAACTAACAGAATGCTAATGAGGCTAGAAAAGTGAACCATCACTATGACAAAAATAAGTAGAAAAACTGCATATTTTTCTCATTTGCTACTTTTTTGTTGAACGGGTAAGTACTACTTCTCTCCTTTGCTACTTATTGGACAACTGGTGTATGTTAGGGCAAGAAGCAGGTCAAATTTAGTTCATACTAGTGTTCCTTAGTATATGGGAAGTTCCTCACAACATTGAACTTCTTAATGCTAAAACAAGGGTGGTAAGGCCATGAAAGTAATGAATTGACACTAACCTTACATGTAAATCATGTATCAGACAAATGTAATTCTGAAGCAAGTACAGGAATAGGTATAGTATACTAACTGCTATAGGAAGGTACAATGGATAAATGTATATATAGCATCAAAACGCAGACTTTAGCACCCCCAGTTTATATCGCATGACTTAAAGATAAGAGGATGCATAAACTATCTATTGTATTTACCACTCCCTTCGGTCCAATTATGGAACTATTTCCATCATGGAACACGCAAAATGTAAACACCATTCCACTTCCACCCCATTTTCACAGCTTTCAAGAATCAAAATTTCGTTAAAGTATTTAACTTTCAAAACTTTGATGGGATATTTTCTCCATCAAGCTAACTTCTCATCCATTACTTAACTATATCCCGAACCACAATCAAAACTAATAGCCTGTTTGAACAAGCCTCTAGGAAGCCAAAAATGCTTATTTTATAAAGTTAAGGTGTTGATCCAAGCTTCTAGGAAAAAAAGCAAGTGATTTGCAGTACTAGTATAAGTGTTTTTTAGAAGCTGAAAAAAGTAGGTTTTCTCCCTAATCACTTTTAGAACCTTGGCAAAATCACACCATCGTATTTTACTAAGGTCCTTCACTTCCACTATTTCTTTTTTCGACCTTCTTTGAAATGTTTTTCCTTCCGTCGAGGGTCTGTCGGATACAACCTCTTTACCTCTCAGAGGTAGGGATAAGGTCTGCAAACACTCTACCTTCCCACACCACAAGCAAGATTACATTGAGTATGTTGTTGGCAAATCACAAATTGATGCTCTAATATTGGTTTTAAAAATGCTTTTCAAAATTGATTAGCTAATTAAAAAGAGATAATCTCTAAAAGTACTTTTTTCAAACAAAAACTTCAAAAGCATGGCCAAACAGGCTAAAACAATCCTACAAGTGGAGCCTGAGCAGGATAGTGTATATGCACGGCTATAACCCTACATTGACAATAATCGGAATTAAAAGGTACATTCAGAAAGCATACCAAAATCTCAACGCCGGAGAAAGATAAGGTGAAGCCAAGCAGAACTCAAGCAGAGCGTCTTTCCTGCTTCCAATTCCAAACACCTCCACAAACTCCGTCTCTTCCCACACATTCTTCAGACCGCCTGCCTCCCCTGTATCATCATCTTCACGATTCACTTCACAGTTATTACCATCTCTTCTGTTGAAATTTGAGTTCGTTTCCACTCGCACAGGCTTCGTACTACAACTCACTCTAAATCTAACCTTCCTGCATGAAAATGAGTTGGAATTGAAAGGATTCTCCGGAGAAAAAGTACACACGGCGGCGCGTGAAAATGTAGAAAGTCTCGCCGGAATCGGAAGTAGAAGGTCCATAGTAGTAAACAGAGAGCAATTGAAAAAATTGGGGAAGAAGAAGAAGAAGGTGGTGAAAAAATCTAGAAATAAATGCTAGTAAGGCCCTCAAAGTATTAACAAATACGATTTAGTCCCTTAGCTCTCGTCTCGATCTCCCCTCTCTCCCTTTCTCGTCCCCTTCATTTCTATCTCTCGCCGGAAACAAATTTGGCGAGAGATGACGGAAACTTCCCTTCTTCCTTTTGTCTATTCGATTTCAAATTCAAATTCTAAGTATGCTTGAACAAAGGAGACATGTAATATTATATTAACATACACGAGTTACTCCCTTAACCCTCGCCTCAATCTCCCTTTCTCGTCCCCTTCCTTTCTATCTCTCTCCCGAAACAAATTTGGCGAGAAATGATGGAAACCTCTCTTCTTCCTTCTATCTATTCGATTTCATATTCAAAATTTTAGTATGCATGAACGAAGGAGAGATGTAATATTATATCAATCATATTCTAAAAAGAGTATATAACATGTGATACAAAATGTATACACTTAATACAAGTGTTTTCGTTCACACTTAATACGTTATATTCGTTGTGCACTTGATATAATTATATTTGTTGATACAATTTACATAAAATGAATACACATAGAATATATACAATGATGCAATTGTATTCATTGATACAAAGTAAATACACAAGGAAGACAAAGACTTGATACAATTTATTTGTTGATACAACATGATATAACTTGATACAATTATATCTGTTAATACAAATTATATACACTTAATAAAACGAATACAATATGTATTTATCCCCTCTCTCAATTCTCTCTTTCAAATCTCGCTCACTTCTTTCCTTCCCTTCTCAATCTCGATAGTCTCTCTTTTCCTTCAAGTCAATCAATAAGCACATGAGTGAAAAGAATAGAAACAAATAAATAAAATAAATAGGGAAAATGCACAAGTACCCCCTCAACCTATGCACGAAATCTCAGAGATACACTTATACAATACTAAGGTCCTATTACCCTGAACTTATTTTATAAGTAATTTTCTACCCCTTTTCGACCTACGTGGCACTAGCTTGAGAAAAAATCAACCAGCGTTGGGCCCACTAGATAGTGTCACGTAGGACGAAAAGGGATAGAAAATTATTAATTAAATAAGTTCAGGAAGGTAATAGGACATTAGTATAGTATAAGTGTGTTACTGAGATTTCGGTTATAGGTTGAGGGGATACTTGTGCATTAACCCAAATAAATATACTAATAACTACTAGTGACTAGTATAATGGTCATTGATCCCAAATATTGGATGGAGAATATTCGGCAAAGGAAAATAAATGTTTTTTTTATAGAACCTTTTTTTAGAAGATAACTATATAAGTGAACTAGTTACGTATTTTTCTTAGCATGATCAATAAAAAAATAACAATTTAAAATTATTTATATATAATTTAGATAACTACTATAAAAGTACAAAGGCGAAGATCGATGATGATAGGGATTGTGATTATTTAGCTTGAATAGAACTGAATATGTGTCGGAGGTCCTACACATTTATCGTAGAAATAGAACGGGAGGAACCACTGCTTTTTACGAATGTGAGAGTGAAGGTGAGGAGTATTGAAGAGTGAAAATACAGTTAATCCGGAATGTTATTTGTATAACTTATTTTTCTTATTTTTGTTAGAAAAATCATTTTTAAGAAAAAAAAATTCAATTTTTTATAATGATCAAACATTAAAAAAGTTTTAAAAATATTTTTCACCATACCAAACACAACCTAAACTTTATAACAAATATTCCTCGAATATCATAACGTGAAACATAATGTATCTCAAGCATATATTTGTTGTCTATGTTGTGTGTAGTTATGTCCAAATATTCCATGAAAATTACCTAGCTTAGCTAATAGTAATTTATACTATATTATAATTTTCAATTACTTTTTTTTTTAATTCGGTGTTTGTTGTTCACTTTGTAATTTCGATGGCAAGAGAATTAATATAATTTAATAAATAAAAATATATATTCTGATTTCTAACAAATTAATCTTTTAGATTAAATAATTATACGTTTCTTCAATAGCAACCGATCTGAATTTATCATGTATAAAGCAAGCCTATTAAAAAAAAAGATGCTTCCTATTAAAATTTATTCATTTAAGAGACTAAAAACGGAGAAATTCTATTCATCCCGCCATAAATTCCGATAATAATTTAATTATCTATACATGAGGGTGATTGGAAGCCCTACACAAATAGAAGGTCCACTTGACATATATCAAATGTAGTTTTCATTATATATTATATATATATATAAAACGTGTTAAGTATTAGGTCCACTTGATGTATATATCATATACTATAATATTATTATTATTATTATTATTATTATTATTATTATTATTATTATTATTATATGTGTTTATATGGCTTTTTGGATGAGCCATGCAGCTACTTGCATTTGGTTGGATGTAATCTACCAAATATTTGTGGATCTGCCAGGTTGTTTACAATGATAAATCATATTAAATATTATAAATTTTTCTTCAATATTTATATTATATCATTGTGATTTGTAAATAATGCATAAGCTTACAAAGTATCTTCGATTCAATTAGGCATAATATATAAATACGTCTTTTACTCTTGTTTAAAATGATATTTATATCTTTAATTTTGAGTGTGTATGAATAATTAAATAAATAGACACATGTGTCGTATAAGACATGATTAGGACACAAATTATCGTGTAAGACATCATACGTAGACTGAGTGTGTCTATTTGTTATTGAATTCACGAATTTAGAGAAGAACAACTTGTAGTCTTTCTTTATTGTATGGTAACGTTACGTATTGTTTTAATAATGTATTGTATTTTAAAAAAAATAAATATAATGTTTAATTAGATTATCATCGATAATTTGAAGAATAAATCTATATTTATAAAAAAAAATAAAGTTTATGGTAGAGCTACTATAAAAAAAAAGGGTAAATGAGAACATAGAATTGTTAAATAATTAAGTAAAGAAAAAAATTAAGATAATAATACGATCACACCAAGTCGATCGCTACACAAATGATACTTTTCATTATTACCGAATGATGAGTTAACAATACGATATAATAAAATTTAAATAATAAATTTAAATAAATATTATATTTAAACTAACTAAACAACGTGTTTGGAAGGAAAGAGTCGAATATCAAAGGACACTCAAAATATCATGTTTATATATTACTTAGATTTGCGATATTTGTGATAGAAATTGTTACTTAAATTATATGTCTCTCTTGTTTAAAATGATAGTTATATATTTAATTTTGAGTGTATATAAATAATAAAATAAGTAGACACACGTGTCGTATAAGACATGATTAGGACACAAATTATCGTATAAGACATCATACGTAAATTGAGTGTGTCTGTTTGTTATTGAATTCACGAATTTAGAGAGGAACAACTTGTAGTCTTTCTTTATTGTATGGTAACGTTACGTATTGTTTTGATAATGTATTGTATTATATTTTTTAAATAAATATAATGTTTAATTAGATTATCATCGATAATTTGAAGAATAAATTTATATTAAAAAAAAGGTTTATGGTAGAGCTAATATAAAAAAAAAAAAAGGGTAAATGAAAACATAGAATTGTTAAATAATTAAGTAAAGACAAAAATGAAAGGAAAAAATTATGGTAATAATACAATCACACCAAGTCGATCGCTACACAAATGATACTTTTCATTACTACCTAACAATGAGTTAATAATACGATATAATAAAATTTAAATAACAAATCAAAATAAATATTATATTTAAACTAACTAAACAAAGTGTTGGAAGGAAAAAGTCGAATATCAAAAGACACTCAAAATATCATGCTTATATATTAATCATATTTGCGATATTTGTGATAGAAATTATTACTTTAAATTATGTGTCTCTCTTTTATATGTTTCAGAGATAAATATGATTGATCAATTAGGATATTAAGTTCATGAGAATTGAATTATGTTTTTTTTCTTAATTAACATTTAATTCGTGAAAATTGAATTATGTTTCTCTCTAAATTATGTCTCCACTAGAAACATAATTAATTTCGATAAATTTCTCTATAGTAATTTTCTAGAGAATTTCATTGCGTTAACAGATACACAAATCTTTGTTCGTACTTAACTTTCTACTAAATAATTACACAGTTAAACATGTAAAACCTATAATTAAAGAACTATTTATATAAATCTATCATCAGATAAACAAAGTTTAAAGTTCTAATAATTTTGTGCAGTTAATACTTGTATCTTGGCCTATCCAACCAAAATAAAAAAAAAAACAAAAAAGAAATTCAACAACTAAAGAAAATATTAAAAAACTCCCAAAGTTTTGTTTGTCTTTTTTTTTTCTTTTTTTTTTTTTCTAATTAAGGTTTATCTCTAGAAATAAAAGTATTTCTAATTTCCAGCAAAAATCTTCTAGAGAACTTCTTCATTAATCTACAGCTAAAAACCTTTTCATGGATCCCTGCAAAAATATCCATAAAATTTCATTAACAAAATAATAATAATAATAATAATAATAATAATTAACAATGTGTTAAATCTACAAGCAATAGAGGATTATTGGTGTGTTTCCGTTCAAAGGAAAATGTTTTTCAAGAAAATAAGATGTTTTTTATTTAATACTTAACAAAAAATACTATTTAAAAATTATTTATATAAAATATAAACAAATACGATGAGAGGTGGAAGTGGAATGCTAGGGGTATAGGTTGGTGAAAAAGAGAATATGAGGTGTTTTGAAAAATACAGATGATACAATATGACGCGTTCAACTCGTTTAAATTTGAATAGGCTAATAATTAGCAAATACAAAAACTCAAACAATTTGTTCTTGTCAAATTCATCATATTCAATACTTGAGTCGATACAAAATTAAAAAAAGAACGTTGGTAAGAGATCGACGTATTAGGGTATTACTTCTTATTTAGTCCATTTTAACCTAAATCATCTTAACACTAGTAACTCTTAGGGGTCGCTGACTCATCTATTTATCAACTTATCAACTTTTTTGAATTTGCTTAAATTCAGTTCAACCATCCATTATTCGACACTCATGTATAAATCAAATTAAATTATTCAGAACAAATAAATAAGCAAATAATAATAATAAATTTATTATAATCTGACAAATAAAATCTTAAAAGGATGATTTCCGTCTCTCCCCTCTCTGTTCCCTCTCTCTCTGCCCCATTTCTCTCCCGTCTTTCTACTCTCTGCCCCATCTCTCTCCCCTCTCTGCCCTCTCTCTATCCCGTCTTTCTCCTCTCTCTGCCCCATCTCTCTGCCCTCTCTCTCTCTCTCCCATCTTTCTACCCTCTGCCCCATCTCTCTCCCGTCTTTCTCCTTCCTGTTCCAGTATCACTCACCTCTCTCCAATCCCTCTCACCTCTCTTTTCTTCTAACATGTAGCTAAGAATCATAATTATACCGATAAAAAAACTATTTCATATATTATATATTACTATTAGAGTATCCAATAAGGCAGCACCCCGTGACTTAGTACATGCATTCACATGAAGAAAAACAGCACAATAGGGGGCAATTGGAGAGGGACAAGACATGTAAACAACAAAGGAATATAATTATCTATACATGTACATGTGACCTTCACTCCCCACATATTCTGAAATCTGTTTTTTTGTTTTTTCGCTCCGTGTTAGATATCTATTATTTGATATCGATCTCACTAATTCAGATTCACATCGAAAGTTCTATTCTAGAATAAAAGATAAAACATTTCCTACCAAAAACTATTCGATATCCAAATACTCAATCTAAAACATACTTATCATTTCACCAGAATCTTTAACGATATAACAGTGTGTATATATATATTACTTTTTTTAATAAAAAATATTAGATAAATTGATTATTTAATAGAGTAGTTATAAAGTACTTTTGAAAATGGTGTGCTCTGAAGTATAATCTACAGAATTAGACAAAAGAAAAACTATTCAACCAAAAAAAAAACAATAAATTGCAGCCAAAAGGAAAGTAACAGACATACAGATTGACACTCAGACAGGCATATTTATACCAAAGGAAAGAACTAGTATTCAAAAAATCACATATACGATAGGTTTAAAATCATAAGATTTTAAAATTATTTTTGATACTGTATACATATTGAGTCTTTTATAAAAAGGAGTTTTGAGGCAATGATAAAATTATCTGTTCATGTCTTATATGTCACAAGGTTCGAGTCGTATAAGCAGTCAGTAGTACTATTTGCATTATGGTAGACTGACTATACATCACATTTTTTGAGATCTACGACTATTTACCCTTTTCTTTCACATGTTATAACTTTTAATTTAAACTTACAATTTTAATTTTAAAACCTTTTTTATATATATCTTCAAACTATGTACGTAATCAATCAAATTAAAACACACTAAATGAAACAAATACACACTAATATGTTAACCATGCTTAAGGACGAAAATATCTCATATATCTCTCCATATCAAAAATCTAAAATCACATGATTCAAAAGATGATTCTTAATATTTTAAAATATCTCACGGTCAGTCAAATTAAAACACATTAAGATGAAACACATAAAAGTAACAATGTCTCAACTATGCTTAAACATGAAAATATCTCATCCATCCCACTACATATAAAAAACATCTCAATTCACAAATCTTTATATGTAAAAGTTCTGCAAGTAATCAGTCAAATTCAGACACGTAAAATGAAACAGAATGAAAATATCTCATTCATCCTATCACATATAAAAACATTTAAATTCATAATTTTTTATATGTAAAAGTTTCACAAGTAATCAATCAAATTAAAACACGTAAAATGAAATAGAAAAAATAATATTATTTTAATATTACCTGTACTTTTTGGTGGATGTATGTCTTCTATTTACTCATTGAAAAGTGCCACCTCCAAAAGGTTGTTGTTGATGATGACTTTGATTTTTTCTACTCTCAAAATTATTATTATTATCCAATGAACTCATTTGTTGTTGGCTGCTACTAAATCCTCCACCACCACCACTCATAGTTCTCACAATTTCTCCAACTCCAAGAAAATCTCTTGTCAACCTATTAGCTTCTTCACCCATCCCAATGTCCATTGAAAAGGGTTTACTAATCATTTGCTTCTTTTGTGGTGGTGGTTGATCATAACTATTCATCTTGTTGTTGTTGTTGGTATTGTACCCTCCTACCACTCCTCCATAGTCTTGATTCTGGTCTTGTGGACCTGTAACGTATGTTGAAAATATAATTAAGTATTAAATAAATGAGATATTTAGTATATATTAAGAGTATTTTTACGAATTCATACGTACTTGAATCATATAAAAAACATGAACAAATTTTCAATAGTAATAACGAGGTCTAGCCATTTTTAACCCTTATGATTTAAAAAAAAATGGTCAATGTCATCGAGCTTGAAATTCCATTGTTAGAAATGGAATTTCAAAATCTATGACGATGATAATGATTATTTTTTTAATTTCAGGAGTTGAAAAGTGTCTATTTGTAATTTTATCAAATGTTTCATGTTTTGGGGTTGTAGAAAAAGAATTAGACTAGCGCGTAAGAAGGTTGTAATGAAGATATTATTAAATAAATAAAAATATTTTAATATTTCGACGAGATAATCATATATTTCAAGCATTAGTACTCACCGTAAGCATTAACAACTAGGTCATGAAGATGATTTCCAGCTCCCATAGGGTCCTCATGGCCGAAAACGCCGCCAAAATTGACAGCTGGCGGTGGATGAAGATCAGATTTTGTCATGCTAGACGATGAACCACCAACACCAGCACCAACACCAGCAACAGAGCCAAATGCTTTAAGCAATGAAACACTAGTACTACTATTGTTGCAACTAGTAGTAGAACCCATCTGAGCCGCTTTTTGAAGGAGAGCGGTGGCTGACATAGGTGGGGCTGGTGATGAGGAGACATAAAGAGAAGGAATCGATGAACTCATATGATGATGATGATGATGGTGATGATCGTTCAGAATGGTACCACTTGAGAAAATGTTCGATGAATTATTTGAACCTTCACCGCTAGTGTTGTTGCTAAATTGATGAGGACTAGGAAGTAATAATCCACCAAGACCTCCAGAAATAGTGTTATTATGATCATTATCAACGATGTTGTTGTTGTTGTTGTTATTCTGGAAGAAATTCAGGTTAAACATGCTAGAAGAACCAGTAGCAACACTCGCGTTGTTGTTGTGGAGATTGGGAAGTTGCATTAGTCCATGGATTGATGATTTGTTATTATTGATCACCCCGTAATCTTGATGACTTGTTTGATCTGCTGGAAGTTGGAAAAAGGAAGTTGAAGGACGAAAAGTTGACGAGCCAATGAGGTTGTTGTTGTTATTGTTATCAAACTGGTTCTGATGATGATGGTGGTGGGCCCCACCACTAGTGTTGTTGTTGTTGTTATTGCTACCTCCGAAATGAAGCATTTCATGATGATCTGGAATTTGGGAATTTAATTTCGAGAGGCCGCCTAAACTTATACTATTGTTGTTGCTACTTCCATATAAATGACTCCCAATGCTACTCAAACTTGGTGGATTTCTTGCACTTTCTTGTGCCAATGCATCACAAAAGGCTCTATGAGTGATGAAACTGTCACGCCTGCATATTTAAGTTATATATACTGTCAGTATATCGTATTTTATATATATATATATTATGATCAATTCAAAAAGAAAAATAATGAATCTAGACTTGGACTATTTATTAAAGAAGTAGAGTCTTGTGAAAAGAATGTTTTAGTCAAGTAGAGAGTAGAATTTTTTTTTAGACAATTGATTACACCATTGAAACTTACCAAAAACGTCAATAATAAACACAAATATGGACTTGAAAATGAGTTGAATAATACAATTTTGTACAAAGTGGTCCCATACTTAGATGATTATGACAATTAAGAATCAAATAATAATAATACAAACATATAATCAATAATGGAAAAAACGTTTATATCAACTTCAATAACAATTACATATACAAATAGAGTCTAAGAACGGCGAATCAAATACACGAACCTTTAGTTCTATCCTTATGAAATAATGAAGTTCGACTACAATATACAAATCCGATATTCAAAAAAAAAAAAACTTTATAAAATCAGAAGTATGAGACCATTTTAGCTTATCGAAAATACCACATATGATAGTGAAATTTCATTGAAAAAATAATAGTGATTGTGAAAAAAAGGAGAAAATTCTAAGATAATAATTAATTTAATTTAAAAATATAAATAAAATATTATTTTTTTAATTTTCCATGTCAGCCCTGTAATAGAGTCCACTATTTCGAATTTGCACCAAATAAAACCTTAAATTTTTTTCTATACTCAAATTTAATCTCTAAAATTCTAATTAAAATAGAAAACGACTTCATTCACCGAATCATATCGACGATAAAATAAAACATTATCATGAAAAGGGGTGTGGTTGAAAGAACTCTAAAAAAAAACATTTAAAAGCATCTATACAACTCAGACAAAAAAACAAACAAAAAAAAATTGAAAAAAAGACAAAAAAAATAATAATAAAATTACATGGCATAGCAACACGTGAATAAGAAAAAACAGATAGCAGTAACGGCTAAAGGACGATAATTCCTAGGAAAAAAAATGACTGAAAAATTCAGATTTAAAAATAAAAAAAATAAAAAATAAGTATTACTTCATTTGTACCATTATAATTATTTTCTATTATTTTTCCGTCTCAATTTAAGTTTTCACACAATTTAACTTGACAGAAAATTTAAGAAGCAATTAAACAAAACCATTCAATGGGAGAATCGTCTGATAAAACATGATTTTCCCACGTTATTTCTACAATAACCAACACTAAAAAAAATACGCGATGAAAAATTTGGTAAAATAGCGAGAAATTCTCTATTTTTTTTTTGAAAAAAGGGGTAATGAAAAATATGAATATAAATTGAGATAAAAATAATAATAATACTTTAGTAGTAGTACAAGCAAATAAAAAGATCCAAAGACAAAAACAAAACCTATTAGAAAAAAGACAAAAAGGTAAAATAAAAAAAATAAATTGATAGTCCAAAAAGAATATGTAACTGTTGGAAAAGCTGGAAATAACTTTTTTCATTAATTAAAAGTATTTTTTTTAAAAAAACTTTTATCACTTTTGGGGAATCTAAAAGCCCTAAAATCAAAGAAGATAGTCAATAGCTATATATTTTCACTTGAGCTATTATAATCCTCATCATTATTAGTATCAAAATTGGGTGTGTAGCCATAATTCAAAAAAAAAAAATTAAAAAAAAAATTTAACCTCGATCGTAATATTTTTCACTAACAATTTAAACTTTTAAACGAAATGATCGTATGTATCACAAAATTGATTTTAGTAGCACAAATCGTAAGTATACAAAACAAACAGGAATCAAGAAACCCTTTTTTTACTATTAGAAATTTGCGATTTTTTTCGTATAAATTCCTATCACATTTCGCACGATTTTTGTGATGACGTATTCTTGAACTCTATCTACCGTACGATTTAATTTTTCAGATGAAATGACTAATATATACACAAACTTTGAGAAAGAGAGGTGCCACAATCACATGATTGTTAAGTAGAACCAAAATAGATATCCATAAATTAATTTATTTTTTAAAAAAAACTTATATTATTCATATTCATCATATCAATAAATTAAAACTTTTAAACGAGACAGTTAATACTATATCACATGATTGTTTATTAGTACCAAAATGGGGGTAAAAAAAAACCTCATTTTTTATCTCTCTCTCTCTCTCTCTCTCTCTCTATATATATATATATATATATATATATATATATATATATATATATGTATGTCCTTTCATTTAAATTTTTACACAAAACGATTACTGCATATCATAAAAAAAGTGTCACAAATCACATATCAACACTTAAATTTTTAAACGAGACGATTACTACATACATAATTTGAAAAAGATGGTGCTACAATCACATATCAGCACATAAACATTTAGACGAGACGATTACTACATACCTTAAGAAAAGGGTGTCACAATCACATACCAACATATAAACTTTTAAACGAGACGATCGCTACATACCTTGAGAAAAGGGTGCCACAATCACATATAAACACATAAACTCTTAGTCGAGACGATTACTACATACATAAAAGGGTGTCACAATCACATACCAGCATATAAACTTTTAGACGAGACGATCGCTACATACCTTGAGAAAAGGATGCCACAATCACATATAAATACATAAACTTTTAGACGAGACGATTACTACATACATAAAAGGGTGCCACAACCACATATCAGCATATAAAACATTAAGACGAGACGATCACTACATACCTTGAGAAAAGGGTGCCACAATCACATCGATATTCGCGCGTACCGCAAGTCTTAGTATGAGCTTTCCAATCAGATTGGACAGCATACTTCTTGGAACATTTCTCACACTTGTATTTTTTTTCACCATGTTTTCTTGAATAATGTTTCTTAATCCCAGTAAGATCACCAAGTGCTCTTGAAGGTTCATGATGTACACAACTTGGCTCAGGGCACAAATAAACTTTTCTCTTAACCTCTTTTGTACTCTTTTGTTTTAATTTCCAAGGCAAATTATGTCCTCTTCTATGTAGTTGTAAATTTTGTTCTCTTTGAAAACCTTTGTTGCATACCTCACATACAAACCTATTTGTTGCCATTAGGGTCTTGGGAGATAGTGCTATTATTTCTGCATCTGGATCTGAAAAAAAAAAAACAAATAATAGGAATTAATTTATGTTGTTCAGATACTTTAAAGAAAAAAATGTTGTCATATGTGTATCGAATTGATTAAAAAAAAAAGGTTAAGGTTTTAGAGGGTTAATTCAACAAATTACACTCTAACTATTTTTGTTGTTGAAGATTTCGAGCAGGATATATTTAGAAAATTTATGTTGTTAGGTTGTTGTTCGAACCCTTTAATAAATATTTGGAATAAATGTATCAAGTTCTTTAAAAATTTCAATAGTTGAAGATTTCGAGCAGCATATATCTAGAAAATTTATATTGCTGAAATTCTTTAAAAAATAGCGCCGCCACCGTAACCAAAAAAAAAAAGTTTGACATAAATATATCAAATTCTTCAAAAATTGATTTGAAGATTTCGAGTAACATATATCTAGAAAATTTATGTTGCTGGAATTCTTTAAAAAATAGCGCCGCCACTATAACAAATCTTCAAAAAATGAGTAGCTTTTTGAGGATTCGATATGAATTGGTAGTAGTACTTTTAAAGAGTCTGAACAAGATATAAAAATTAGATCAAAAAATGAGTGAAGTTTTTTTTTTAATTCCTTTGCATAAAACTCATGAATTCCCTTTCAAAGATTGACTAGGGTTTCTTTTTTCTTCTTTGTAAAGTTGAATTTACTATCAAATCACCTTCTTTTTTTCATGAAAAAAAAGGAAAAAGGAAAAATTCAAACCCCCTTTTTTAAAAATTATTTTTTATTAAAAAAAAACTTTTAGTATATATATATATATATAAAAGATACTTGCTTGGTGTTCCAGGCTGATTTCTTCTCTTTTTTGTTGCTTGTTGTGATTGAATTGTTGATGAAGAAGGCGGTTCGCCATGTTGTTGTTGTTGTTGTTGTTGTTGAAGAAGAAGAACTTCGTGTTGTTGTTGTTGTTGCTGTTGTTGTTGTTCTTCTCTCATTGCAAGAAACATAATTGATGAAGGTTCTCCTGACATTTTTCTTGAATTCACCCAAAAAAAAATGAATTCAAGAAAAAATAATTCCCCTTACAAACCTTATCTTCAAAAACAAAAATAAAAAAATAAAATTATTGCTAATTAATTAGCAAAACTTTTTTTTTTTGAGCTAATGAAAATGAGTGAATGAGTGAGTGAGAGTGAGAGGAAAAAAAAGAGAGAGCTAAGAATTATCCCATGGTGAGAGAGCTACTTGCTATAAATGAAATTTTTTCTAAAAAGATGCCAATGAGGTTTTTTCTTCTATGTTTCTTCTAGGTGTCATATATATATATATATTTTTTTTTTATTATTATTTTTTTTATTTTTTTTTTGGTTTTCTTCTCTCTCTATAACTATTTTTCAATCTCATTTATACCACCTATATCCCAAGTCTAAATGCCAAAAAAAAAAAAAAAGAGAAAGAAGATAACATAAATGTCAAAAGAGGGAATCATAACTTTGAGAGGGTAAGTTTAGGGATAGTGTGGTTTATAATAGGGAAAAATAATAAATATACCTCGAGCTATCGTAAATGATATGCAGATAACCCTTTGTCATATTTTTGGGATATTGGTGTCTTTGTCGTCTGAAAAGAGCATATATGTCGTTACTCTAACGGAATGCTAAATAGGGACAAGTGACACAATTTTATCTGTCGATTCGATATTTAATAAATGTCGGATCGGTGGATAAGATTATGATATGTGTATGTCCATTAGTATAAAAGGTATATATGCTCTAGTTTTTGGACGACGGGAGCACCAATATCCCAAAAATATGACAACGAGTATTTGCATACCATTTACGACAGTTTAAAGGTATATTTATCTCTTTTTTTTCATTTATAATATATAACTACAGGGGGAGTATATATAATGAAATGAATTAGTTAGTGGAGAATATAATTCAAGGATTATAATGTAAAGATTGAAAAAAATGAAAAGGTAATTAATTATCAAAAAAGGGAAAAAAACTTTTAAAGATTATGTTTAGGGATGATATGATTTATCATTTGATTATAAAAGAGTATAATTTATAAAATAAATAAATTATTTTTAATAATACATAAATAAATATTATTATATGGTGAATACTAATTTAAGGATTGTTATATAGAGATTAGGGGACATTAACTATACAAATTGTATAATGAAATAAATTGTTTATGTGGTGAATAATGATTTAGAAATAATTATTATCATTAAGAGATTGTAAAACTAAAAAAACAATTAATAACCAAAAGAGGTTGGGGACTTAAACTTTTTAAAATTTTTTTAGGGGTAGTATGATTTACGATTTAATTATACGCAGTATAATAATATAATGATATAAATTGTAAAAATTATTAATGAATTCTAAATAGACAAAATAATTATAACTACAATTAACTTAAAGCTCGATATATTCTTGAAAAATAGGTAGCATTTTTTTGTTTTATCATAATTTTCTCATATATTTTTTGTATGTTTTAAATCAATTTTGAGGCAAATATAAGTTAATCAATTTTATAGCAAAAGTTGATGACTTAAAACAATTTTCCTATTAAAATTAATTTTTTTTTACAAAATTTGCACAAAAGGATTTCTTTTTTAAAAAAATTCTCAAAAGGGGAAGAGGTGGAAGTAGAGGAAGGGACCATCAAAGTGAGATATATGATAAATTTTTTTATCCTTAATTATAAATTTTAGGTTCGAGTTTTGAAAATTAAAATAATTCTCATACGAAACGAGTTTTCTTTAAATGAGCTTATACAATACAAATTTCAGCTAATTTATGCAACACTCTAATAAATAAATAAAAATTGCGACGTTATTTAGCATCAACAATATAATTTTCGCTATATTATATATATCGACAACAATAAATATACATATTTATTATCAACACTCCATATAAAAATCGTTTAAGGCTTAGCTACTTCGAAAACAATGACATTTACTCAATTGTCGCTAAACAAGAAAACTTTTCATCATTTTATTTTCTTGTCAATTTTAAATTGTGAAAATTTAGTCTTTGAAAATTATTCTTTCGGACAACATTAAACTAAATTCTCTAATGCTTTCTCATAGATTTGATCAAATTTATAAAATCTTAGATCGTAAAATCCTGTTTTTCCTTTGATTTAAAGAAATCGTTAAATTGTACGTTATAAAAAGATTCATAAGTTAAACAAAAAAGAAAAATTAAATCGAACCATCTCAAAAATAAAAAAAAATTAATGAGAATTTTTAATAATGTAGATTAGTCAGGTCAGTGAATTTCGAATATCGTATGACGGAGGAAGGGGGTTAGGAGAGGAAGATGATGGTGCTGTCAATGGAGCCCACAACCCTTAACGTGTCCATATACGACGTCGGATTGGGCCCACCAACTTGCTTCTCTTTCTCTCATTTCGTATCCTTCTAATCACTTCATGCCAAAAACCCTTCCTTCGTCACCTTTTTGTTATTTTTGATGTCTGGTATTCGTATTGAGGTCTCGATTAATTTAAATATATGTTATTTAAAAATTATTTAACGGAGAAACACATCCAAATGAAAGACGAAAATCATATTTAAGACCTTTGATTCAATCATGTTTATTGCATATTTTTGCGGATCGTGAGAGTATGGAGGCGATATATGTTTTTGATCGATAGAAAGCATCTCTCTTTTGTCCCTCCTGATCGAACTCGATAGAAAGCATCTCTCTTTTGTCCCTCTTGATCGAACTCGTCAAAAAAATCATAATAGAAAAGTTCTTCTTACTGGACGAGTAGCGTCGGCAAAGGCGGAGCCAAAATTTTTAATAAGGGGGTTCAAAATTTGTAAAATAGACACATGAAGTAGTTGAAGGAGGTTCGATATCTATTATATATACATATAAAATTATTTTAACTATGTCTAGATAATATAATTTTTCGTCAAAGGGAAATCGAATAAATCCCCTTCTTACAAGGTGGCTCCGCCTCTGAGCGCCAGAGACATCCTTATCTGAGGAGGAGGCTTCGTCGTCCGGCTCTGATGTTAGGATCGACCGACTCATTCTCGAAATCTGAAAAGAAAAGAGAGACAAAACAGAATCACTTTGTTTCAGTGACATATCTAATTAGACTGAATAGTATTTGAAGAGTTGTGACGATCATTCACGCAAATTTGGAATAATATTTTTCAAAAAAAAAAAAACTTTTAAGCATTTCAGCGAAAATCTATTTTCCGCCATTATTTTTTCATTGAGATAATCAGCTGAAAAATGAAGGGGTGGGGGGGGAGGGGTGGGGGGGGGAGTAGAGGAATTATATTTTATAACATAAATTATTTATTAATTCGTAATGAAAAAAGCCTATTTTTAGCAGTGCAAACTATATATAGAATATTTTTCCTTATATTTTAATAAATTTTTTTATTTAATTAGCTAATAGTCAAAAATAAATATTCCAAATGCATATATTATATATAAATTTTTTTGTCTATTTTCATTTTCCACTTTATGTCATTGAACTCACATGAGTTTTTTCTTAAGATATGTTATGTGGAGCCTGAGAAATATTCTTGTCTATTTTCTGTTTCTAATCTTTTTTTTTTATCGACATAAATTTTTTAAAACGAAAAAACAGAAGAAACAAAAAATCGAATTAATGTCTGATTCGATTGAACTTAATAATTTCTTATTAAAATTTAAATTTATATTTTAAGAAATTTCACTTAATTGAGGAGGCTATATATTTTTGTGGAATCATTAATAGTATAAAGAACAAAACAATTTAATGAATTATTCATATATGAGTAAATAATGCAAGTAACATATCATATGTTTACATACTTCTTTTGTTCTTTTATCGCAATTGAATTTTAGATATGAAATTAATATAAATAAAAAATATTATTTTTTTTTAAAATAAAATTTTTTATACGAATTTAAATTAATCGAACGTCAAAAAAATATCAAACACACCGACTAAATTTAGTGAGTCACATACCTCATCAGTTACAAAATTATATTACGTTCTCCAAGATAGAAGGATGACTTTTGCTTCAATTTTTTTGTTTTCTTATTGTAATTTGTAACAAATATATATATATATATATATAAATTTTTTGGTCAGAAAATATGATCGGAATTTGACCAGAATGACATTTTACCTATATTATTTTATTCTTTTGAATATTTTTACCATTTTAATTTTATTATCTATTAACTAAAAATGAAAAAAAATTGATTTATTTAAAATTTAAAAAAATATTACACTATTAACTAAAAATGAAAAAAAAAGATATGGTTTTATTTAAATTAAAAAATATTACAGATTTTTAAATTTTCTGACCAAATAAAACGATCACATATTTCATTATAATTTAAGATTTTTATTTTCAAAAATTCGAATTTCGCCTCATAAAATAGGACATATTTTCCATTGTTGGATAAGAATGGGTCTACTGAAGTTCCATGACCCACCCCCCTCCCATAATACACAAATTAAAATTAATAATTGAGAATATATATTTCTAAATATTTATATTTTTAAACCATAAAATTATGATTTATATATTTTTTATTTGTCCTTTAAAATTATAAATTTGAGCATCTTTTTCGCTTACGTGACATCCAAATATCTCCCACACATCTCAATTGTGTGGAGTCACGGAGCGTGTCACTTAAGACAAAAGTTGTATAAAATTACAAAAAAAATAAGTTCAGGAGGGAATAGGACCTTTTTCGTATTAAAACAGTAGTACTATTTTTTCAATGATTCAATCAAAATATCTGCGAAAATAGCCACTAAACATATTTCAATGAAAAAATAATATTTTTTCTAAATGCGTGAGAGTTCAAATATAACTTTAATTTTCAAATATTATTTTTCAACTTCATCTTCAAGTATATATTTTTCAAAAAAGATATCAAACACCTACTAAATTCACCAATCACACTTTAATTAATTAAGGCCGATGAAGAAATTTGTCTGTCGAAAATAACTTTTTAACCCATAAAAATAAAGATAACGTCCGTAGAAACTCATCATAAATTTCTAAATTAGTACATAAATTATACTGAATATATTACTATCGTTATTATCCGAGGAAGAGGAAAAATAGAAGAGAATCTTGAAATAGTTATAATGTATATAAATTAACCAACAAGAAGCTTGTGTTATGGTGGGAGAGTCCCATCAAAGGAATAAAAAAGGTTAAGAATGTTATATATTATATAATATAAAGAAAGTGGATATCACAATCATATATATGACCCACTAAAAAGACCTAATCCAACCACTTAGAATTTTAATAAATAAATAAATTATTAGTATGTAACAATCATACTTTATCTTAAGAAGGCATAAAATTAAATAATTGGTATTTTCTATAAAGTTACTAAAAGTTAGCAAGAAAATAGGTTGAATTTATAATGTAAAATGACAACCAAATCATCATCATGCATGGTCAAGACATGCAAGAACATTAGAGCAATCAATGGAATGATTATAATGGACTTTTCTTTAATCTATATTTCTCCGCTTTTATTCAAAAGTCTCGAGTTTCAATTCTTAAAAATGAAAAAAAATAAATTGAGAGTGTCGCCTCCGCAAAGCGCGCATATGAATTTAGTTGATATATAGTGAAATTTATATATTAAGTCTGAAAAGTGATATTTCACTGGTAGAGACGCATACACAAGAAATAGAAATTACTGACAAAAGATGAAGCTAATATGATTTTTAGCGATAATAATAAAAGATTTTTAACGTCAGTAAAAATTGTTGATATATAAAAGTATCTATCGGCAAAATTAAATTTTGACTATTGTACATTAGGTGATTTCTAATGCCGTTAAAAGTTATAATCTTCAACGAAAATTATTTATTCATAATTATGATAATTGTTAAATTCATTTTAAAAAATATTTAAATCGTGCTAAAAGTCACATACTTTAACAAAAATTATAATGGTTACTAAATTAACCTCGAAAATGACCTAAATTTGCACTTTTAGCATCCACTTTTATTCTCAACAAATTAAATTAAATAATCAGTTAAAAATTTACCCTTTTAGCATCAGATTAAAAAATCTATCTACACAGAAATACAAGAACAATAATAAATTAATATTTTTTAAGGTAAGACTATCATCGATTTGATTTATTGGTTATCGATTTATAGAGATACTAAATTGTTATAGAATCATTACTACAATAAAAATAAATTTTGACGCTATAGATAGACACATTAACAAAGAGTGCTAAAGTTTTTACCGACATTAGTTATTTATCATCAGATCCAATGTCGCTAAAGGCTTTATGGACATATACAAAGAGTGCTACATATTTAGCGGCAATCGAGCTATTGTCTTACTTGCCGCTAAAGATCATTTTTGATGTAGTGCATTCTGATATTGGTCTATCGTTTATTGATCGTTATTGGTTTAACCATTTAAATTTTACACAAAAAAAAAATAAATCATTGAAATTCACTTAGAAACAAGGTGAAAAAAACAAATGAAACATGCACATGAGTTCACAAATTGTATTTTGCTCAAAAGCAAACACTTTTACATTATAGAATAACCAAGAGTTTGAGACAGTTAGAAATAAAAATAGGAAACTAAACTTTAAGCGAAGGACTTTATACACAGAAGATATAAATATAATTATTTAATTTACTATCGAGTTATCAATTAACTCGTTAAGAAAAAATCTCAAAACCGTTAAGAATCGATAACTTCATGACCAAAAAAAAATAATTACGAAGCCAATAACTTATATTACTGATAAATCAATAATTTTTTTTCGAATTTGATTTTGACCCACCCTATTTCAAGGGGGGGGGGGGGGTTAGCAACATGTTTTTACTTATCAAAAGTTACATTAACTATTGTGACATGTCACTAGTTTATATGATTTAGTTGAATCTTATGATTGTGACTTTCCATTCTAAAAGAATAGAAGAAACAAGTTGATTTCCAGCTTTTATTATGGCAAAGGCTTTATATTGGTTATTCATTTGAAGAAAAGAATGTAACAATGACATCTCAACTTGTCACATAGACTTTTATTAATTATTATTGTAAAAAAAACCGTTAGGTTGTGAAGCCTGATTAAAATTTGATGTATAGTCATATATTAATGTTCTCTGCAATCCAAAATACTCTGAATAATTAATATATATACCCCACTATTGTGAAAGTTTACTCACAGGGTGTTATCACGAAATATTAATTTCTCTCTAGATTTCTCATCTCTTTCTCTCTAAAATTCTTGTGTTCTTCATTCATCAAGTGTGTGTGAATTCGATCCTAACAATACACCAGAAAATACTAGGCCATATAGTTTGCAAAGATCTAATAAATTATATCTTTTTATTTTAGTTTTTAAATTATTTATATATATACTTGAATTTGGACCATTTTGTTTTTTGTTTTTGCTATGTTTGATTATTTTTTAAAAAATAATAGATTGGACTTTTGGAAGAATGCAAGTGAGGCATGTATAGTGGTTGATTGAGTTGTTTAATGTTATATTTACGATGGTTAAATATTAGAGGAATGGAGATGGAGTACTATGGTGCATGAATTGTACACCAATAATTGTAATATTTGAAATTGTAATAATTATATGGATATCGAGATTTTAAATCAGTTATGAAAGTATGAAAAAGGTGATTAAGATAAAGACGAGGAGAGGCGTGTCTCTCTTTGAAAAATAATTCGAATTTATATCGAACGTTCAATTTAAAATGTCAGATATGTCTTACAGAGAGATTATTGAATCAGTATAAGGTAATTATAAAGACAGCAAGAAGGATTTACACGCAATGTTTATTGACCTTAAAAAGACATGATAAAGTCCTTGGGAATGTCGTCCTCCGGAGATGTTTGGAGTATAGAGGTGTACGTGTATGTGGCTTACATTAGGACTATTAAGGACATGTACGATATATTAAAATCTGAGATGAGCAGTTGGAGAAGACTCATAACACTTTCTGGTCGTGATGGGCTTGCACTAAGGTCAACTTTTTTTTACCTTAGTGATGAATGATTTGACACGACATATTTAAGATGAAGTGTTGTGGTGTATGTTAGTCTCAGATGATATAGTATTAATTGAAGAGACGTGTTATATGTTTCATGTTAAGCAAACTAAGACATATATATAGCACATTGAAATTTAAGCTCATTGACATGATGCATGTCGCGAACGTGGAAGTGGAGATCGATGCATTAAGAGAAAAAAAACTTCAAGTATTTTGGATTAAAATTCAAGGAGACATGATAATTAACGATAATATCACATATCAAATTATAATTAGATAATGGGGTAAAGTGGAAATTCGTCTTTTAGATACTGTGTGACAGTGCTATATAACAAGCACAATCAACAAGACTTAGAGATAAATTCTACGAAGTGATAATCTATAAAACCTAACACTATTTTGCCAAAGCAATTACTATTATGCAAAATAATTAGTAAAAATATAGATGAAAGAACTAAAAGATTAATTTACCTAAACAAGTAATTAGTGGTGAAGGACCACCCAAGATTCTGAAATGCAATTTTTGGAATTAATATCTTGTTTATCCAACTTTATTAAAGTGACCTTCAATTTGTCTTATATATCTAACAACAAGAAGGTGAATACATTTTCAAGTCAAATGAAAAATGTTCAAGAGTACTTAAAAGAAAACTACAATTTATTGTTGTGTGTTAAAGGTGCTCAATTTAAATAAGTAAGACCGAATATTTGTTGGTTCGGTTCGATTTTATGTATTACCAGTTCTGTTTATTGTTTTTAAATATGCCAAATCAATAACAAATCACTAAGATATTCTTTATCGATTTTTGATTTACTGGATTTTGGTCATTAACGGTTCAGTCTTCGGTTCACCCAATAAGAAAATACTCGTAAAATAATTAAATGATTTCTCACTTATCTAACAATTTGATGCAATACAATGAGACTAGCAAATCAGCGGTAGATGTTTTGATATAGTAAAACAAGAAATATAATAAGAAATTGTATAATTAAAGTATAGTACGAAAGTTACAATTACATCGTACAACCAATATATATATATATATATATATATATATATATATATATATATATATAAACCCAAAAGAATAAATAAAACTTGGCAGATAAAATTCATTCTATATTTATGTGTAGATGGTTAAAGAGAGAGATTCATGAATAGATTATCTATGAATTTTTCAAAATTAAAAAAACAACAATAATTTTTTATTAAAATCAAAAAAGAAAAAAGAAAAAAAGATTACACTTACAAAATGATGATGCACCTGTAGTTAATTAATTTGACCAAGAAATATATTTATTTTAATATATACTATGTATAATTAATATATTTTAGATCTAATTATTTTTTATCGAACAATTAAATATATTAAAAGAAAAAAAATAACAAATTGCTCTTTCTGGTCATTTTGATGACAATCCACTTAATAAAGGACATATATGTCTATCATAGGAGGAAGCCCAATAGGGTTAATCAAAATTAACGATAGATAAATTTTATAATTAAATAATTAAATTTGTTCTTAGTATTATTTAATAATAAATTATAATTTTTTTTTGATAAACTCTAAGAAATTTAGCAATGAATTAATGACAAAATTTATAACTAATTGATAGTGTGATTACTTAAAAGTTGTAACTTTGTATTACAAATATACACATGATATGGACGATATTGCGATATTTTTAGGTTTATATATAATAAAATTATTCATCTTGTAATTCAAAATTGGTGTATAATGATAATTACTCTCAATTTCTAAATAAGTTGGGATCAATTATATCAATTTTCGTATTTCTTTGTTAAAATTTATATTACATCATTGTATATACGTGAGAATATTATGGAAAAAAATATTTCGTCGAAATAGCTTTGCTATGCCATTCTCTTTGTTTGTCTTTAATGTCAACATATACATTTAATGTCAGCCTTAATTATAAATATTCATCTTATCTCGTTCAACTTGATATTATTTTAATATAAAGTACAAAAATCCTATACGTTTGGAGGCTAATTACATCATATCTCAGAACTTTTCCCAATTACAAAAATTGTAAATTTTTCATTGCTGTCGGATACATTTTTCGGTTGCCCGATACATTGCAAAGGAGGGATGTATCCAAAAGCAGATAAGTATGTATCCGACAGAAGATAGAGATATATCCGAGAGGAGATGGACATATACGAGAGGAAATTTTTATAATTTTTTTAAATGATAGGATATTTTCGAGATTACGACATCTTAAGCCCACTACAACAAAAATAACTTTTAGCGGCATTAAATATTGACACTAATAAAGAGTGCTAAAGTCTTTACCGACATTAGTTAAGTGTCATTAGAACCAGTATTGGTAAAGGCTTTAGGGACATATACAAAGAGTGACAATTGCTGCTAAAAATACATATTTAGCAACAATTAAGAATTAAATGCTGCTAATGGTCATTTTTGTTGTAATGAGCTGTGTATTTCATATAATTTTTCCATTATTTTATCCTACCTCTCAGGTGAATATAAATTTATCTAAAAATTATAATCTTAAATTTATAATCTCGAGATAACTTTATTCACGAATCAAATATCCCGTTAATATTTTAAGTGACTTTTTCTGGATGTTGCCAAAAAAGACCTATTTTCAAGTCAACGATTGGACGGTCTCATTGACGTTTAATTTTTTGTATATATTGTAACGTATGCTAGTCAATTACTTTTGTCAAAAAAAGACTTCAATATAATTTTTTTAATAATTTTTTTTAAGTAGCTAATTTTATTTATTGTTAGTTATGAACAGTTACGTATAATTATCTTTTAAATAATTTAATAATGTAAAATTTGTTTTTATATCTCTATTGTCATTAACTTTTGTCCAAGAAAGATTGCATATGATGTACCTTTGAGTATATATTTTTATTTTAATTTTTTGGTGTGTGACTGATTTTTTAAATTATATATCGTGTTTCATGAATAATTATATATATTTAATTTTTTAAATGACTTGATAGCGCAATATATTGAAGATTATTAGTAGAAAAGTGAAATTTTCATATAAGAAGAAAGAATTATTGTAAATTTTTTTTAATAAATTTGGAGTATTGTGTCTCAATAAAAGATTAAATGAAGTGATTATATTATTAATTGAGAAAAAATGAATAAAATTGACTATTAAAACTTTACTTAAAAAAAGATTTAAAAATTCTGTTTGATTTTGATTTTAGGTCATTAATATATTTGAATTATTTCGATAATAACGAGATAAAAATTTGACTAGATTGTACCCAACATATTCCATGATCTAGGAATATGTATAACATATACATCTCAAAAAACAATTCCAAAAAATTTTGCACAAGCGATGAATAACAGATATATATATATATATATATATATATATATATATATATATCGAGAGTCCAGTGAAACCTAATTTTACAATATAATGAAACTTGAAATCAGTGTTGAAATTCATAAGTTTTCAATTTTGAATTCGCTTTTGCTAAGTAATTTCTATTTTCTCATAAAACTTATACATACTCCTTTTTCGTATCACATCCACCACAAAACATTAAAAGGAAATCGAATACATTTGCGAATCATACATTAAATTTAAGTTATATATATCGTTATTATAAAAAAAAAATCACTATCATCAACTTTACTTGTCATAACCATAACAAATAATTAATTAATCTAATTCATTTTCAAGATAACATAATGAACTTACATTTTAAAGAACCTTACCTAGCTATAAATATCACTTACATAATCTGATCATAGTATATAAAAATTCGTTACACTGACGATATAATATTAACTTAAATACTTAATAAATTATCTATACAAACACCCTCTATATGACGGGATTAAATAATCAGATCCATTATTAGTCTCATGATATATTTGAGGGGTACATGAAATGGGAACTAAACAAAGTCCTTTGCTCCTCAAATCAATTTCTTTTCTATCAAATCCTCCCCAATACCTTTCCTAAATTATCAAAAAAAATTTAAAAAAAAATTGTTAGAATTAACTTTGCATAATAAATATTTTTACTATTTTAGGAAAAATACATAAATATCTCCGAATTTATGTCCGAAATCACAGTGACACACTTATACTATCTTATGGTCCTATTACCATCTGAACATATTTTATAAATAATTTTCTACCCTTTTTCGGCCTACGTGACACTAGCTTGAAAAAAAATGTTAACACGCGCTGGGCCCACAAGATAGTATCACGTAGGTCGAAAAGAGGTAAAAAAATATAAAATAGGTTCAGAGGGTAATAGGTCTTAGTATAGTATAATTATGTCTCTGAAATTTCGGAATAAATTGGGGGATACTTATGCATTTTCCCACTATTTCATTATATTATAATATTATGGATATTTACACTACACAAGAATCTAAAAAAATTAAGAACAAAAAATCAACATATTTTTGAGAATTTTATTTGGTATAGTATAGTATAGTAAAAATATTATATATGCATGAATATACTTATTATGGCGTATGAATATAATATATTTCACTACTATTATGGACTCGGATAAAATGTATTTTGATATGTTTAAAAATCAAAATATTGCTATATGTTATGTAATTAAGCAAAGAGTTTGCTATTTTTTGAAAATTATTAGAATTTACTTATAAAATACTTATCATATTAATTTCATATGATTAACCAAAATAATAATTAATTTACAAGATGTTTACATTTTTAATACTTGTATTTAAAATTGTTAAATAGCTCACCTTGCATGTATTGCTCTTCATGTAGGCATGGCTTAGTAGCTGCATAGGATACAAAAGAGAAAAAAAGTAAATGAAAACCTCATATTATATAGTATATGAATTAAGCATAAGGGAAATGAAATATTTGACGTGTGTGATCATCTTACGTAAAAAAATTTAATTATATATTATAAAGGAAAAAATGATAAATATATCTTTGAACTATCACAAATGGTATGGAGATAATCTTTATCATACTTTTGGGACATTGGCGCCCCTGTCGTCCAAAAACTAGAGTATATATGCCCTTTATACTAACGGACATACACGTGTCATAATCTTATCCACCGAACCGACATAGGATCGATGGATGAGATTGTGCCACGTGTCCCTATTTAGACATCGGATCAATGGATGAGATTGTGACATGTGTCCCTATTTAGACATCGGATCGATGGATGAGATTGTGCCACGTGTCCCTATTTAGACATCGGATCGATGGATGAGATTGTGACACGTGTCCCTATTTAGTCTTCCGTTAGAATGAAGGGCATATACGATTTAGTTTTTGGACGGCAGGGACATCAATGTCCCAAAAGTATGACGGAGAATATCTACATATCATATACAATAATTTCGAGATATATTTAAATTTTTTCCCTAATATAAAACATATATTTTTCGACTGAATTATGTTTTCAACATATCCTTTCACGTGATGAGTTAATTCTTTCTTTTTCATCGAACAAACATAATAAAATTCTTTTCAATTATCAGACTACTCTTTTCATGAGACAAACATATGAAAATTTTTCTCGATAATTGATGTCAATTAATAAAATTAATGTGTATCGTATATATTTAATATTTAAATTTGTGATCTAAATTAAATTATACCTGTATTTGCTCTTGTAAGAATCTAACATAGTTGATTGTTTCCCACAAAACAGATGCCGTATCAGTCTATACACAAATAAGAACAATTTTTTCGATTAAAAATAATTAATACTCGAATTAAAATAATAACAATACTGATAATATTAATTATAATAATATATAAATTAATTTTAAAATCCGCACAAAAATATATATATATATATATATATATATATATATATATATATAATTTGTCTTATGTATTTAGTACATTAATTTTTTATTATTAGTAACAATGAACATAAAAATAGCAAAAAAAAGAAAAGTATTAAAATGGGGTGGAATATGGCCACTTGTTTTTTTTTTTTCATTTTACATATGATAATATATTAATATATTCTTGAAGAGAATTGTTTAAATCATTTATTTTAAAAAAATATATAAATTTCTCCCTTGAGTTAATAAATAATTATTTTTTGATTTATTTAATAGTATAATTAAATTTCGGGGATTGTTTGATTGAATACGAAATTTTAGGATGAAAAAAAAAAAACTAACCTTTCCAAATGGAGAGACAATTTGTTGGAGAGCTGTAACTTTGTCTGCAAGTTTCACTTTTGGAATTTGTGTCTATAAATCATCAAATAGTTATTATAAAAACTATATAATAAATAAAAATAGAACTTTATACAAATTAAAATAGAGAATAGAGAACAATTGTTTTAATTTATTATATATAAAAACAGAAATAAAGTATATAAAAATATGAATGGTACCTTGTGTTATTAATATTATGGTTTTACAATATATGTATACGAAAAATAATTTAATAGGAATTAAATAATATCAAATCTTTAACTACATACACATTGCAATTCATCAAGTGGGATATAAGAAGATACGATACGTAGTGATACGTAGTCTTACCCTATCTCGTGAAGATAGAGATCGGGACTGTTTTCAATAGACTCTTGATTCATACGTAATAAGAATCAAATATGAAATCAACTAAGAGAAAAAATAAATTGCAATAACAAATAAAACGTTGAAAATAACATATAGTATTAAAATCGAAATAATATCAAAACTAAGACATTTATTTTACTCATACCTTTGTAGATGTGACATCAGAATTTTCATTCTTTTGCCTTTTTGAATTAGTTTCTAAATTATCTTCTAATTTCCTCTTTTTTCCATCAATTGGATTATTATATTCTTGTGATCTTCCATTGCATCTCTTCAATGTGTTGCATGTTGATAGTGTAACCCTAGACTTGCTCTTTGAACAAAAACAAGTAGTATTAGTTTGAGTAAATGAAACTTTATAGGGGTAAAAAAGGAAAATAAATAACTTTATGAAAATATTGTTTTTTAACTTAAAACTATTAGTTTGAGTAAATGAAACTTTATAGGGGTAAAAAAGGAAAATAAATAACTTTATGAAAATATTGGTTTTTAACTCAAAACTTCAGTAAAAAGACAGTATGATGCACTAAATTTTAGCCTATTTATGTGTGAAGTGCGATTCGTGGAAGAGCCATACAACAATTCACCTTAGGTCTTATGTATATATGTAGATTTACATTATCGTCTTTCCGTATGAGACTGTTATTACGTCTAATTTTAACATAATTTCCAAATTACACTTTTTAAACGCAAAAATCCTTTATTATTTATACTAAGAAACATAATTAAATACGTATGCAATTCATCGCTAAATAGCTCGTAGATAACTTTTTTTTTTTTTTTATAATTCATGATTAAATAGATTAGTGATGCATTTCATAATTCAGCAATAGATGTTGCCTGTCACTAATTAGTGTTGTTTTAGTGTTTCTACCCTAAAACTTGTACTAACATTTTTTCTTTTATCCAAATAATGTGTCTTTAATATCCTCCGTCTCAATTTACGTGACATTTTTCTTAGATGAGATTCAAACAAGTCTATCTTTGATCGTAAATTTTTCACACATTTTATGAATTATCAATTATTGTGACTTATAATACTTTTTACGTATTTATAAATACATAAACTTCATTTAAAAAGTTTGAAAATTGCACAAATTGTCAGTCAAACTTAAAATATCTGACACTCGAAAAATAAAAAGTGTCACATAAATTGAAACAGCGAAAGTACCAGTTTCATTAAAGTAATATAATTTTAGAGAGAGAGAGAGAGAGAAAGAGTGTTCTTACTATATAAGGTTGTTGGAGTCCATTCTTCTTATGTTGTCCCAAATTCAAAGTTTTGAGACTTGGTTTAAAGTCCACCAATGGCTTATTGTTTAAATAATCACCAAAACAAATACTAGCCAAGTTTCTTGAATTATCCACTTCTTCATGATGAGCAATTTGATCACTTCTCATTGGAAACATAGAGTCCATATCATCATTATTATTATTATTATTTGTATAATAATTTAGTGGCCTTCCAAGAAGATTACTATAAGGATGAAATGTATAATCATCATCATCATCATGATTATTAGCTAATTGATTTTGATCAAAACAAGATTTAGAGGTGGTTAAGGTTGTTGTTGATCCATGATCTAATAAACTCATCTCCATATTGTTTTCCAATAGATTTTTAGTATTAATGCTCCCACTTGATCCACTAGTAGTAGAGTTGCTTCTGCATATTTAATTAATTGATTCAAATGAGTAAGAAAATATACAAAAAGTAAAAATTATACATGATATGTGATTATATATACATCAAAATTATACAACATGTAACTATACTTGTTGGGTTTTACATAAATGTTATTCCCTAACTATGTATGAAGTGTTTTAAAAATGACTAGTTTCCATTGAGAAAACAAATAGAGAAAGAGAGGTTACGACTTTGAGTTTTGAGTATGGAATTTTTTTTTGGTAGCTATAGGGAGTCGTTTCCGAATAGTTGTGCACAAATTCAAATTAATCAGACATTAACATGAATATAGTGGCAATCGATGAAAAATTTCAAAAACTCATTTTATTATATTTATTATATATTAGTGCTCCACTTTCAACGATGATCTTACTTTTTATATATCAGGTATCTAAAAAAACAAATTAGGTTTGAGATAAGTGGTAAACTAAAATTTCTCTTCTACTAATTATTAACACTCCCTATACCCCGACAAGATAAATATAGTCAACGACGGGGTCAAGTAAGAATAAGGAGTTCATTCGACCCTTTTTAGTGGAAAGTGTATTTAGAGTTATATATAAGTAGATGTCAAATTCTTTTGATTTTTTCTTTTTGTATTTACTTCTTCATATTTTAAATTTTTTAAATAAAATTTCTGATTCCGCTACCGAATATACAATAGAGTACAAGTTTTCTTTACACTAACCATTGTGTGCACAAAATTAAATAATTTAAAATTTGCATGCAAAAAGAATATACCTTTCTACATTTAATAAGTTTTAATTCCAACATTCTTTTTTTTTTGCCTTAATAATGCTATAATTCCTTATAGAAATGATATGATTTAAGAACATATGTGTTATATATACAAATCATTAATAAAAAAGCACACGATATTATAAGTTCACTTAATGTAATTAAATATTGTGCCAAAGTTAAATTAAGACATAAAACAAGGTGAATCAAGTAATTATAACATAATCATAATGATTTGTCTAACAAAAAACAATATGAAATAGAGTAGTTTCAAGTACATAATCGACTTTATATTAACATGTAATTATAATAAAACGAGACGACTCGAGTATGGGTATGACAGAATAATATGAAATAAAATTGTTTCAGGTACATAATCGACTTTAATTTACTATTTATTATGATCAGTTACAAATAATTATCGTAAAAGAGATAGAGATAGAGATAGATATAGAGATAATGAAAACTCACAAGAGAAGTTGGCTCCAAATATGTTGATTGTGATCATGAGAATTAGCAGCAATATTTTCTCCACTAATCAAAGAACTATTATTAATCTCATCAACACCAAGTAGAAATTGATATTGATGAAGATTATTATTATTATTATTATTATTTGTTACACTATTTCCATTATTATTATTATTATTAGAAATAGATATAACATCTTCTTCACATGATGAACTTCTATTTGTATTACATGAAGACAAAGATGAATTAGTAGAAATTGGATGAAAAATTGTATTATTGTCTACTTGTGACCACCAATTTTGTGACATCAAATAGAAATTTGGATTATTGTTGTTGGCTAAATTGGAGTATTCAAGAATAGATTTTTCACTAGACATAGTTTATACTATATGCTTTGAATTTTTCTCGATTTCTAACAATGTGTGGACAATGTTTTTTAAAACTTTTTTTTTTCTTTCTTTAGGCCAATGGGGGAATGAATGGAATTTAAAGAGGTGTTTTTGTGGTTTTTTTTTTTTGTGACGTATTTTGGTAGGTATTAGAACAATTTTGGGGTGGACAATATTAAATGATTATAGCTTTTTAGCACTAAGAGTTTGTGGGCAATTATTATAATATATATAGTTGGGGAAAAGGGGATGAGGGTTCGAAGAGTGGCGGAGTCAGAAATTTCTTAAAGGGTGTCTAGAAATAACGATTTGTTATATTAAGAGTGTTTAAAATAGGTTATTTAATCTTTTCGTTTATCAATTTACTTATATATATGCTAATTTTTTTTTCTGACGAAGGGTGTCCAATTGAACACCCTTGATAGTATGTGGCTACGCCACTGACATGAAAAGGTTTTTTTAAAAAAAAAAATTAATATATCGACGGATCTCTGAATAGATGATAAATTATATTTATATTCTAATTTTATCATCTTAAATAAGTGTTATTTGAGCAAAAATCATCATGTCTAATTAAGGAATCAAGAAATATAAATGTATATTAAATTATACTCATATTTAACAAACGTTTCTTGAAATGAAATATTATTAAGAAAATGGGGTATAAGTGTGTGGTTGAAAGTACATTAGAAAAATTTGTCTTGCTTATTTTGGGACGTAGAAAGTATTATATTAGACACTTCTGATTCAAAGTTTGGAAAATGTTGCTACCTTAAGTGATCACACAACGACTCGAGAAATATAAAAAATTTGTTGAAACTATTTGTAAACAAGAAAATATTATTCTAAGACACTTATATGTCATCAACAAATGTTATATGTATGAGGAGATGGGAATGGGGGCTACAAAAATTAACACGAAGATGAGATGTGTTGAAGAATACAGTCTCAATGAACGTTCTAAAAATAATTGATGTTAAGGCCTAAGTGTATTAAAATTAATATAAAATTAAAATAATATTTTAAAAAAATATTAAAATAGACAAATAAAAATAAACAAAACAAAAATTTTATTTATTAAAAATAAGATGAAGATAAATTAGAATTTAGTTTTCCACCACAGTCAAGTTATTGTCATTTGGTATGGGAGATTAATTGAACCAAAAAATTATCTCATTCATAGGAATATTTAATGAGATCAATTATCCCACTATATGTATATGAAATAATCATTATCCTACTATTAATAGTATAAATAGTGAAATAAATAATTTTATTATTAATTAATAAAAACTTTTAATCAAATGAATGCAAGATAAATTAATTTAAAATTTTATCCAAAGTATTAAATGATTATAATTTGATTGTGGTTTGTAATTAACCCTAGTCCTCATATTCCTTTTAATTACTTTTCACCCTCTTTAATTTCTTCTAATTTTTCTGACATTAAATCACCTTTTATAATTTAAAATCTTAGAAAACATAATCATTTATGTAATAATATATATATATATATATAAGTCATTTTTATTATAATAAAAATAAATACAAGCCACTTTTCTAACAAAGAATGCATCAATGTTTTTCTAACAGAGAAAGAATATATTAATTCTAAATTGTAAAATTAAAAATATATATGAAACTCCTTTCCTTATGATATATAAGACAACATAAAAAAGTATTGTATGTGAATCATTATTTTATAATTAAAATACTTATAAAATAATGTTTAGAATATCATTATAAAAAAAAGTTGACATGTTTTACATTTTGTTTTATAGCTTATGTCCACAAATGAGATTCATTTCCTCAAATGTGAAATTGATTAGTAGATTAAATTAATATTAGCAATAAAACAACTTAGATATTTGAATCTAAATTATGATACTGCAGCCACAAGATTCATCATTAGTTTTAAAAAAATTTCCTAATTGTAAATGACGGAAATTTCGGATCACAAAAAATACATGAATTATAATACAAAAAAATCAATAAAAGATGCATTTACCTGCTTTGGGGTTTTTTTGAACTTAAAAATGCGCTCGTTTTTCTCGCGGGACGAACTTGATCCATAGCTAAGGTCTTAACAAGCGTTCATGAAAAATATGATTTATTTTAAAAATTCAGAATCACAAATGTGCCCGTTTTATAAATGTTTTACATATTTTTTTTGCTCGATTTGCACTTTACCTGTTAACTTTTATCGTGGGCACATAATTGATTTTGCTTTTTCCGCTAATAAAATTGCTGCTTCGTGAGTGATTTTATCGTTTTAGCTAAAAAAAATTCATATACCATTTTAAAATTTTTGTTAATATTTTTCACCCTTTAGGCTCTGAACTCCACGTCGTAGTAACAATATTGTAAATGCTGAATTTTTGAAATTAGAAACATAGTAAGACATCCAATTTTGACTTATTATTGGTGGAATAGTTTTAGAATTTTTTTGTGGTCTATATAAATCCAAAAAAGGAAAAACCTAAATAATTAAATAATTGATTAATCAAAAATTAAAATAATAAAATACACTTCATATTACTTTTGTGCTATATATATTAATTTATTTTTTTAAAAAAAAAATATTATGTTGCTTTCAGCCTTTAGTTTTTCCACTTTACTTTGTTTCGATTTGGAAGCCATCTGTCTAATCAATATTTTATTTCTACAGTAATGGGCAATTTTTTTCTTTGAATATTATATATACTTTTTTTAGTATTTTTATAAAAGTATGAATTATATAATATTAATAAAAATTGCGATAATTAGGTAACTCTTAATTAAATTGAAAAAGGTAATTTAATGTAATAGTCCATTGACCTTTCAAGAAGTTTGGAAAAGATCGATGACAGAGCTAAAATTTTAATTAAGAGATATTAAATATAAAAAAGTAAAATTACGTAGAAATTAAGGAGTGAAATTCTATAATATATACATATTAAAAAAAATATTTTCCCCTGACTACAGAGTGTAATTATTCAACAAAAGGTGTTAGGTTGACAATCGTTAAGTATAAGTGACTCCACTATAGATAGGGTAAGAGAGTTGGGTAGTCTTATGGCATGTATATGTTTTCGTATGAGCTTGTTCGATGAAAAATAAATAAAAAAATTATATTTTATGTTATAAATTTATTTCACTGTGGAAAAAACCTCTATTTCTAGTAGTGAGATAACAATTTTGAGTTGTAATCCAAATCATAGAAGGAGATCGAGTATTATTTGATAATAAATTGAGTTAATAATATAATATTTGTATTAAGTGGATTTAGTAACAAAATTTTAATTTGACAAATACAAAAAAATATCCAAATTTCGTCAAGAAAACTTATTTATTAGTGGGTAATTAACCTCGAGAATCAACTTAAACTTGAAATTACCTCAAAAGTAAAGATAAGCAAAATAATCAAATTAATGGAGATCTCGACCTTTGATCAAGATGAACTAATATACTGGCATTGTCTTCCAACTCCGTGTCACTTCGATTTGTATACGACTTGACCCTCTATAGTTTGTATCTTGTCCCTAGTTACTGATTAATCATATTCGACTTCGATAGTAGATATGTTTTTTCTTACACATTTCTTTCCATTAGCTTTCGCCATCTTACCTTAATATATGATATTTAATATTAAATGAAGAGATTATTTTTAAGATATAAGTAAAAATAAAATGATTAAATATTTTTTAAAATACGATAAATATTTTAAAACGACTAAATTAGTAGGTTATGCTCGTCTTTCTCCAAAAGACAAAAAGAAGGAGAAAAATTTGTGGAATGCAATAAAATATATGACATACTTTATTTTCTTTATAACTTAATTTAAATATATTCGATAGAAAATCGATAAAAGAAGTGAAATAAATAAAATTTATACCCTATCGACGAAACCCTCTTTCTCCAAAAAGTGTTTTAGGATTGCTTATATTATGTTTTTTTTTTATTTCTGTTGATCGATATATGTATTATGATTCGATTATATATATTCATAAGAAAATAATTACTTATTTTTGTAAATGCTAATTTTTAGAATAATTTCACCTTGTAGTATTGCCACAACATGGCCTTCCTCAAGGGAGGAGATTATTAAATTCACTATTTCAATATATTTATAGTTATCTCTTTTTAACATGTTTGTTTTAGTTTTCTTTATTCAAGATGCGTCATGTTAAAATGGGAGACTTAAAAAAAGTACGAATTTTGTTCAAAATTTTCATGAATAGTATCGGAGTAGTATTTCGACTATAAGTTCGGCTGAACTCAAAAGCATTAGTTGCAGTCTTATATTCATATTTTTTGAATTTTTTTGAACTTATTAAATTCAAGTTCAATAACTTTAACGAGATAAAAATCACGAATTCATAGATTTTAAATTCCGACTTTTTTTTCTAAATTTTCAAATGCTGAACTCTCACCAATAAAAGGACTCCACTTTTTAGCATTCTTCTCCTCACGAGCAGAACACCGTAGATACAATATTAATATAATCATATCAAAATAGGTGAATATATATATATATATATATATATATATATATATATGATTTAAATAAATCAAAACCTAAAATATTAAAAAAGCAATAAGACAAATTTATCCCTCCATTAGCTTAGTGGAATTGCTGTCCAATCATATAACATATGCCTCTTTAGTTGCAAGAAAATTATAATCAACTTAGTTATTAGTACAACCTTTGTAGACATGTGTCAAAAGAATGTGCACAAACTTTATACTTTTATGAAAAATGGATATACTATGAGATTAAGCATATCCAATGGTAAAAAACATCTAATTAACAATTAATACATGGTCTCGATGAATTTATCAGAAATAATCTCCGTATCATTATAAGATAGGAGTAAGACGCATGAAATAATCTCTGTATAATTATAAGATAGGAGTAAGACTGTATATGCATCAGCTTGTTCAAACCCTAGCAAGACTAGATTGGTATATTATTGTTATTTTTTTTATAAAAAAATTAATAAAATTATTTTCGTTTGATTTAATTTATAAGTGATTATAAGAGATCATTTTGTCTTTGTATACTATGTGGAAAGTTGTGTACTAAAGTTGGGAATTTTTTTCTTGTTAACATATAAACTAGCAATAACCACATAAATATATTAAATTAATATAGATGTTGACCCTATTTTACTTTTTATAAGTAGTCTTTTGAGTGGCCACAAAAATATAGTATTAGTAATTAATATAGATGTTGACCTTTTTAATATTTTGTCTTTTGAGTGGGTGGCCGGTAATTGAAAGGAGGAAAATCAAGAAAAATATTGGAGCGGTTTTGATGGCGGCGAAATCAGAAATTTGATGAACGAATAAAAAATATATTTAAATTTTATAAAATTATATTGAAAATATGTAAAAGTAAATTCATTTGTAATAGGTAAGTATATAACTTTAATATGTCATATAATTTTCTAACGAAGAATGTATACCAGACAAACCCTATGCATAAGGTGGCTTCGTCCATGTATATAATTACTAAATTCGTAATAATTATACTTTCTTTTTTCACTTTTACTTATATTATATACAATGTAATTATTTTTTATATAATGAAATCGTAAAAGTGAATGAAGAGTGCTTATATTATTTAACATCTAAAATTATATTTAAAAATCCAAGGAATTTTTTTGCCAAAAGCATATTATACATTTATGATAAAACAAAAACAAAAACACTAACTTGAATTTCGACTAAAATCATACTAGATTTTGTCACATTTTATATTATACATTTAACTATTGCATGCACATAATTTATGAAAGATTTTTTAAAAAAAGAATTAAGACTCAAAATAAGTCTTAAATTTTGTATATTTGTGAATCATCTCATTTGTAAAGGTATAGATAGAATTATGAGAAGGTTCTAGTTATTTTTATTTTTAAAAAATATAAAAAGTTATGTTCTTTCGAAGTAGATCAAAACGAAAAATACATTATATATATTAAGACAAAGATTCATGTGATATATAACAGAAAAAAATTTAATTATTTTAGATAATTTTTTCATAAAAATTATAATCGAATGAATTTATTCCATTAAGTGTCTCTCTCAATTGATCTTCAAAATTATTTTTTATATATAAAAAATTAAAATAAAAACAATCTTTTTGGTTATATAGTACAATTATTATTATTATTATTATATATATATATATATATATATATATATAATTATAACTTTTTTCCTTGTGTAAATCCACTCTGAGTTGTGGTCCTTACTTTCTTTTAGTGGAAAATTCATGAAGGGTTTCCTAATAAAGATGTCCTACCAAACAATTTTATTTTATTTTTAAAAAAAATGTCACATTATTTTTTTTTAAAAAAAAGTGAGAAATCCTTTTATCTTATCATATTCAAATTAGAAAATTAAATTAAACTAGCAAAGAATAAAGATGCATGCATCTTAACATACACCACACCAACTAATAACCTATGTCCAAATTAGTCGTGTTCTAATATAAATATTTAGAATCGAAGGAAAAAAACACTAGTAAGTTATCCTTTCTCCATTATTGTTCATATTATATAATTTGGGTCAATACAAATTTGATACACAAAAAAAGTAAAATTTGTAATTTTGAATCTATCATAGTGATTATTTGGTTATAAAACTTCCGAATTACTAATATTAAATATAAATTATAATATTTATATGGCTATAAAAAAAATTAAGTTCGTATTTCTTCTCATAAACATGAAAACTTCATAACTTATGAAAATTACCAAACTTTCTCAATTTTCATACAATCTTACCAAATAAATAAATCATGATTTATAAATAAAATATCGAAATATTCTAACTTCTATGACACATAATTATTAACATATCTCCATGATCCGTTTATAAATCAATATTGCGATTACATGTTATTTCAAAATTTTCAAATACACATAATTTTATAGTAATTCATAATCCAACAAATCAACAATAGTATTAGTAATTAGATATTCTTCCACATGATACCAACAATATCTTCACGTCAGAGCATAATTTATATTTTTATTTTTTTTATAAAACATAAACTTATGAGTCTAAGTTCTCTAATTTAAAAAAGGGAAAATGCACATGTACCCCTCAATCTATGTCTGAAATTCCAGAGACACACTTATACTATACTAAGGTCCTATTACCCCCTGAACTTATTTTATAAGTAATTTTCTACCCTTTTTTAGCCTACGTGGCACTAGTTTTTTTAAAAAAGTCAACCATCGTTGGACCCACAAGATAGTGATACGTAGGTCGAAAAGGGGTAAAAAATTATTAATAAAATAAGTTCAGGGAGGTAATAGGACCTTAGTATAATATAAGTGTGTCTTTGAGATTTCAGGCATAGGTTGAGGGGGTACTTGGGCATTATCCCTTTAAAAAATATTGAAATAATAACATGAAATTCGAAATCTTACAAAAATTTGAACTTGGAGTTATATTTTGTACTCGTAAACAAACGCAAATTTCAAATAAAAGATAATATTTATGTACACTCTACATTGTTCAGACAGATAATACCGTACTCGTAAAATTACACGAAATATGTCGAAGTTGTTGGGGGTCTCAAATCCCTAATCAAGTGCAATCTTAACTTAAAGACAGTCACAAAAATTAAAGGCAAAATCATTACCCAGAAATGATCAAATTATCAACAACCTTTCTACTAATAACTAACAGTCAGAAATGCCTTGCAAACAAATATTGGAAATGCAGAATTGCTAAAAGAACAAAAAGGACATATATCCAGCCATTCAACCAAGCTATATTTTCGATCGATAATCGAGAACTCAGCAAGCACGACTGTACATAAACGAGATCGAACCACAACATTTCTGTCTCAGGTATGTACCATGAAATCTTTACTCGTTCGATGAATCAGTAAAACATTGTCTACTATGAATCATACAGGATACAAGAACAAATATTGATCTTGCTAACTAACTCATAACCGACCCAAATGATTACAGAACACGAACTGAGAACAACGTGAAGTTTCAGGAGAAATAATGAATTCAATTGAAATCTGACACATACAAAGGCGAAATAATACACTAAAGGTCGTAAGATACTTCACAATTCCTTCTATAACTAGTGGTACAAAACAGAGCTACAATCTGCCTAGTGTGAGGACAGACGGATATTTCAGTATAGACGAACCATACTTCAATTTACATTATCACTCCTCTCGTATTTCTTGCTTGCAAATCACATCCAGGTAAAAGCCAACTTACTTAATACCTGATCCCGGAGCCTGATTTTCATCATTATCTACCCTCTTAATGTATTAGTGAATAGGGTGGTATTGTGTGATCCCTCGCTTTGGAGGCAACTTCCTTAAAATAAAAAGGACAAGAGAAGAAGGCAGTATCTCCACTAACTGCGAAGAGGTTAAAAAGTTTGCTTAGTCTCAAAACATACAGAAAAATATTACTCCATTTTCTCCACTTTCTACCCCCCAAAGCGCAAAGTAAAAAACACCATGTCTAAGTATATACTCATGATTTGAAATTTGGATGAAACTAAGGTTTGGATAGGACACGATCAAGTGAAATAATAGGCATAATACATAAACAGACACTCAAAATTGGCCTCAACTGGCAAGTAACCACTCCAACTTTGAGTATGCACACACGACACCTCAACTCGTCTCCATTGTGTCAGTTGAACACTCCGACTTACAAAATGATCATCTAGACACCTCCAAAATTTATGAGCCACATCAGAGTGTCCACAAGATATAGAGTGGGGATGAGTTGGAATGTTTAGTTGAGGTGTCTAGATGTGCTTTCTCAAAGTTGCAATGCTTACATGCCCGTTGAGGCCAAGTTTAAGTGTCTGTTTATGTATGTGCCAAAATAATAACCATGCTATAATTTCAGAACATGATTTCCACTCCCTGTGTCTCAAATATTTCACCATAATCTTAAGATTTTGAATCCAATTTTCAATTTAAACAAAATGTCAAACGAAGAGAAAGAAACCTGAGTTCATGGCACAAGTAAGAAACCCCCATCCCAACTCAAAAGGCTACATAGAAAAGGAGCCAAACAGAATTTTGGCGCATAAAACTGATTGTAAGATGCCACAAGCTGAAATATCATGTGAATTATCCAATTTATCGTGATTTGGCAATAATTATATAAAATATACTGACTGCCAATACTTCTTTTGATTATGGCGCAGCAACCAATATTTTACCTAAAGAAGTACTAATAGAAGTTCAGTGATATGGAACTCACCAGGTAATATATCAAATTCAAAATAGGATGATACAAAACATCAAGATCTGCAGCTTTATCAAATGCATTGAAGCACATCTGTAGCAAAGATAATAATAGAGTGACTAACCATTAAGCCATATAGAATAACCAAAGAGGCTTTATGCCCTATAGATAGAAAGGAAAAAATTTGAGAAAGATGCCCTATAGAAAGAAAATCAATGCATCAGCTAAGACTTTTTTTTTTCCGGAAAAAAGGGTGTCTGGCCCAGCTTTCACGCATCTCAGCTAAGAGTAACTTATTGTATCAAGAAAGGTTTTAGACAAAAAAGAAACCATCTAAAGCAAAATATAGATATCATTGACACACTACAAACATGGGTTAGTTATGATCAGCTAAAAAATGTTTAGTTCACGAGGAATATGGACTTACCATAATGCATCTAATGAGGAAGCATGAAAAACATATTGTCGTGACATAACCAACCTACAGAAGCCAAAATGCCGGAGAAGTCAAAAGACCTAATAAGAATGAAATACCAAGAAAGAGAAGTACTAATAACATACCTCCTGCAGCTTCTTGCGTCTCCCTCTTGATTCTACTGGAAACCGCTGTAACATAAGAAAAAGCCTGGAAGAAAGTGAAAGAATATCAAGCCAAACAGTAAGGTGATATTGAAGGATGAATATGAATGACATACAAGTTGCAGGGACCCAATTATTCAAACATAAGAGTAAACAATGTACTCAAGTGTGATATAGCAAAGGTCAATCCACAAACTAAACAAACATGTGCTATACGCAGTGCTGTAAGAACTTTTTTTGCAGTATCTTAATATTTAAATTACTAATTTTATTTTTAAGCAGCACGTTCAACAACACTATGCATCTTTGTACGACCGTGCCGACAAACTAAGATAATGCTTGAGAAGACTTTTGAACTTTCATTAGGCAGGGCAATAAAAGGTCACATGAACTTTCACTAAAAGTAAGTGTAATTGAAGATATTTTACTCTTTTATATGTTTGTCATCTATTACTGCCGTGGTTGCTGCGTTCATTCAATCTAGCACCTGCCAATTTCTTTTCCTATGTATTAGGAACTTCACTCTAGAGTACTCTTTAGAGATGAGGGAAGACTTCAATGGGGAATCTTCCACTTTTTAGCTAGGAGGATAAAAATGATCGATATAGCAGGTGTCGAATGCGACAAGGGCAAAACAGAGGTTAATGGTTGCATTGTCAAAATAGTTGGTCAAGAATGGGAAACTCCTCCACTCATCTCTCCTCCTAATGAGCTCTCCATTCATTTCTCGAAGGTTCCAATTTTCAATCTTTTGCTCCTCTCTTCTCTAATTCACCATATTAGGGTATGTTTCTTTCATTTTCCTTCTTCACTCCCCGCCCCCTCCTTCTTTTCCCTCCTTCCTTCTACATCTTCTTCTTACTTATGTCCTCTTTGTCAATGTGTGCTCCTGGTATCAAATATCAAACTAATGAAGTACAGGTTACTGAAAGTAACCGATGATCGCATAAGATACATGCCAATATACAAGATACTTAATTTCAGAAAATGGTGACGCTTAGGACACAACAGAAGTCATCTCGTGAAGGTTTAGATCTGTGGATGTATAGGCTAGGAAGCAGATCACCTTTTCGTCCAAAAAAATTGGCTTTTGATCAAAGCAAACAACAATTGACTACATATCCATCTCTACCTTCTAAAGAAGTGTTAAGAATAGCAACGAATCAGAAGATAAAACATCCTTTAACGAACGATAGAAACAAGTGCTAAGCTTTATGCTTATGTGCTTGATTTATACCCATTCTGTATGCGATTTAACAAATGTACATTCGGTAATTCCTGTCAGTGACAAAGTGACTGATACTAAAAATCAAATTTTACCTTCCACCGTAGAGGAGAAACCCCAATGCTGCAAATAGGGATACACCTGCAAGTACATTATGTTAATACTTCGCAACAGATCCATGCAATACTAAAAATAAGTTAAATCTAAAACAAGAACCTGCAAAAAACATCTTGGATAAGATGAAGAGTACTCGAATAGGTTTCCACCACATTATCAGCCATAATATAATCTGCAAGATATATAAGAAACAAAGAAAATCAGCAATGAACATCCACCAAATAGGTACAGCAATTTAAAAGAGTAAACCCTTGTCTCACATGTTTCATGCAACAGTTTCATGAGAAAACATAAAGTTACATGTCTAACTGCGGCACTGAACATCTCATCAAACAAAATGTAGTCTTGATAAAGTATCTCCAAATGACAGAAACATATTTCCTTATCAATGACACTTCGTTTGATATATCCCTAAGATTTATGAGTGGTCTCAGCATTTTGTGAAATATTAGGCACTGTGCTCTCATTTCTGCTAATAGAATACCCTTAAGAAGGGAAAATTGTAGTAATTGCTGATGCTCAGGTGGAGGGTATCCTTAACGTTTGGGAGTTGGAGAGGATGGCCGGGGTACTGAGTGAAGTACCCTATGAACGACATGTTTAAGAATGTTGAGAAAAATTCTGATCAGATGAAACTTGTTGTCACTTTTAGAAATATATTGATGTCAAAACTCCCAGACCAGAGTTTATTTCTAGCAAGCACCAAAATAAATTGATGCGCCTGCCAAGGCATTCTTTTGAAATGGACCAAAAAGGAAAGAAAGACAAATAAATTGAAACAAGCAGGTTATATAAGTATTGCATAACTGTCACATATTTACCTGAATAGCATAAACCACTCCGTTGATTGTGAAGAAACTAGGTCTAAGCCCATCCGTGGACACAGCACGTGCCTGTCATGGAAAAAACAAATATGTTAACCTTGAGAAGATATATATCTACACAAAACTGAGACAGACCACAAGAACCTGGTAGTATATCTCAGCCCAGAATAATACTAGCAGAGCATAAGTTGTGAAGAATGCAAGACTTGGCATATCAAGCATAATATGTTGCACAATCTGCAAAAATGTAGTATAAAGCGTTAAAAATTAAAGGAGTGTAAAGACAAAAAACATCAAGATACTCTGTTGCTTAACCTCCGGGTGCAACTTCTGAACATCCCGACGAAATGTAAAAACTAGCGAGCGAACTGCCAAGAACATGAAGACACAGTTAAATAACAAAGACAACACGTCAAAACAAAGTGGAGTGTACAGGAACAATCATTTGAAAAGCATGTGTAATGGAACTTCCCATCAGGATGTTCAAAAAATAATTAGAAGTAAAGAAAAGAAAGATACTGACCTCCATTCACAAAGAAATTGAGAAAGTGGAAGACTTTTTGAGTGGTCCAGCCATATTCAGGAACTCTCATTTGAATGCGAATTAATTGTACCTGATTGCCAAGTTGCAAAGTAAGAAACAAATTCCAGAGCCGCACATAAATTGAAGTATTGGTACTGGTAATAATAATTTTGTAGAGCAATAACTGAATAACAATATGATCATCCAATGCGCAAGAACATGCATGAAAATTTAAACAAGTATACCAAAATCAATCAATGAGACACAAACAAACCAATTGGCAAAATTTAAATTTCAAACTCCAGGCCATGTGCCCCCTCTTTTTTGCATACATAAACCAATTAGTGGAAATTAGACAATTTCAACTTTTGCCAAAAATATACATACTATAAGTGCATATTCTCCCTGGAAACATATAATAGTTTTGCCATGACTAAACACCTGAACACCAACAACAACACCCGCCATACCGGAAATAATAATCATGAACTTTCAGGGAGGAAAAGATGCAATCCTTTAAAAGTTTTACCTACTTCAACAACTTCCCTTTTTAGTTTCAAATTTCAGTTTTAATAACTTTCAAGTGTCTATACGAAATCATATAAAGACAATTCCTATTTGATATATCTATTTAAGCAAGTATTTTCCGGTTAAGAAGCAATTGTCTCTTGAACAAATTGTGTATTAATCTACTATAACTATAGAATACTCCACTTTCGCAAATTACTGTGTTTATCCGAATGATCCCAAAACGACGAAAATCTCTCTTTTTCCTATCCCTATCCATATGAGCCAGTGTTGCGAAAGGCGATCGCCTCGTCGCCAATGGCGAGAGGCGAGGCGACCCCTCATCGCCTTTTAACTTTGTGGCGAAGCGAGCCATGGCGACAAAAGGCGAGAGGTGAGATGCAAGAAAAGCAAGAAAGGCGTCACCTTTTGTATATTCTTAAAAAAAGACTACCAATTTAGGATTTTAAAAGTTAAAAGGTAATTTTAGGGCTTACGATTAGACTCCTTCGACGACCAGGCAAACTTTTCCGGCTACTCGAAAGTCCAACCAAGACATGTTTCTTCTTTTCTTCTTCAAACTTCTTCTTTTTTGGTTTCTTTTTCCTTCTTCTTCGGACTTCAGAGTCACTTCTACCTCTGTTTTGACTTTTGTTTTGTTTTTTTCTCATTCATGTTCTAGAATTATAGTATGTACTATCTATTTTTAGTTTTGAATTAAACTATTTGCTAATATGTTATTGCTATTGAGATTTTTATTATTTACATATGCAATTCAATATTTTAATTTTTTGGTATTAATTGGTGCCACACTTCAAAAAGGTGAGTGCCTCGCCGGTCGCCTCGCCTTATGGCAAGGCAGACCCTTGTTGCCTTTTGCCGTCTAAAACACTGATATGAGCCGAAACTAAAGCTCTGCTGAGTGATAGTTCTAGTAAGCGCCCCTTGAAAGCTTGATGCATACTCTATGAGTTATCTATCCCCGTTTCAAGGACCATCAAAAACAAGTCTAAAATGCCTCAAATTCAAAAGTTCCACCTAGAATTCTTCCCTTGACGAAAACATCAAAGTTTGGAGTTACATGATGCACATGACATTCAATTCAAACAACTAACAAGCAACATAAAACAAATATTCAGATTCTTCATACATCTCCAACACATATATGAGCCCAATCTTACTTTACCAATCAACATAACAATATAAAAAGAGCAGCCCAGTATACTAAGCTCCTGCTATGCACTGAACCACAAAGCTCTATTGGATGCAAAAAGCCTATTTACACAGCTCAAACCTGTCACATCCTACTAACATGACAACATCTTTACCGTCTAGACGACCTCCTTTCTTCTATACTAAGCTCCTACTATGCACTGAACCACATAGGTCTATTGGATGCAAAAAGCCTATTTACACAGCTCGAACCTGTCACATCATACTAACATGACAACAACTTACCTCCTAGACCTCCTTTCTTCTAGTTCACAAGGAAGGATGCTTACCACCTGATGGAACCTCTCTTATCCCAATCAACATAACAATTATGTTAAAATTAACTCATAAAATTCAAAACTCAAACGCTGAGACGTAAAGATAGAGAGACAGAATTTACAAGAGCAACGACGGCGACAACGCCGTAGAGAACAGCAAGGACATGGAATATACGGTTTTGCCAATCAAGAGATCTGTTCACATCGTCCCACCAATTGATTGCATCATTCAGATGATATGCCAACACCGCCACCGCCTTCTCCGACGGGCCTACAACCATCTCCGCCCGTCCCATCACCGGAGATTCCAAAATCAAACTCACCAATTTCAAAATCCCCCCAAAAAAAAAATCAAACACCAAAATCGGCAACTACCTTTTTCAGAAATTAATTTTTAAAAAAATTCATTTACTATTTTTGTTTATTTAAATTTGTACTTTTTTTTCTTTTGTTTTTCAAAATGGACGGCTAGAAAAAAAAGGTATTATTTTATTATATATAAAAACAAATACAATATTAAAAAAAACGTTTAGAGGGGTAATGTTGTCCTATATATATATATATATATATATATATATATATATATATCCTTGATTAGGGGCGTGCACCGGTCGGTTCGGTTCGGATTATCGGTTTTTGGTTTTTAAATATGCTAATCCAATAACAAACCAATAAGATATTCTTTATCGGTTTTCGATGTACCGATTTTTAATCATTATCAGTTCGATTTCGATTTATCCAATAAGAAAATGCCCGTGAAATATTATATGTCTTTTCACTTCTCTAGATGTTTTGATATAGTGAAACAAGAAAGATAATGAGAAATTACATCAATAAGAGAATATATAGTTCGAAGGTTATAATTACATGTTATCGCCAAAACATAGTATGTAATTTTTTATGTTAATCAAATTATGAACCTTCACAAACTTGCAAATGCTACAACCTACAATTACAAACTAAAACTAAAATAAACTAGTCCAACACTAAAGCTAAAACTAAAACTAAAATCAAATAGCTTCAATTGTGAACCCCTTACTTTAATCTTTAGGTTTTGAGTAAATAGTAAAAGCTAGTAAAATGGCATACGGTGAAGTTGGTAGAGTTCTAATAATTTGATATAGTTATAGTGTTTAATTATATATTAAAGTATTAATATTAATAATTAGGAAGGGCAAAATAATAAATTATTACCATTTTATTGGGTTATCGATTTACCAATAATCCAATAGTAAAAACTGATGCCGAACCAATAACCTAATAAATTATTTTTATAAACTCATTAAACCCCAATAAATCAATAACACAATAACAATACCCCAATAACATTTTTTCGATTCGATTTATCGGTATGTTCGATTTTTTTAAACCCATGTCCTTCATGCATTAGGAGAAGAAATCAACTAATAAAAACTTTAGTCTAATAATATAGGATTAGGATTTCGCATTGTTGTAAATATAGATAATTCTTTAGCTATTTTCTATTACGAGAAACAGTAGAGAGTAAAATATCTTTCTTTATAATAAAGAAAATGTTGAACGTTCATATGAATAATTCTAAGATCACGTTATACGTGGTGTCTTGTTGGATTTTTGGTGCTTTTGGTGAACTGATGTTTGTTAAAGCCTTCTAGCATTCTGCTATTTGTGATTGGTGTGTTATTACAAGTCTTTTAGTAATTCACTGGAATCAACGCTATTATATTTACGCGTCTGTTCTATTTCAGACTATACTATTCAAGCCCAGTGCCTTGCTTTTTTCCTCTGTTATTATTGGAATTGTTAATGTTGGAAGCACATTCATTTCGGTCTACCTTGTTGACAAGGTCGGAAGAAAGAAATCGATCCACATATCTTTCATTTTAACTTAAAACAATAATAGTTCCCCCCAATTGCTTGCTTCATTTAGATGGTATACCACCTTCTCCGACGGGTCTAGTACCATCTCCGCCTATCCGATCGCTGGAGATTCTAAAACTCAAAAGAATTTCACAATTTATCTCCATTACATTTTTTCTTCATTCTATCAAGTATAAATTTAGATAAGAGACATGTATTCTATTTAATTTTTAAAGGTTAAGATTATATTACATAACAAATATTATAATCATAATTAAGTCAACGAATTTTGTGAAACTACTCTCCAAATTTGGTAACAACAAAATATTCCCCACAAAAAATTGATATCCATTAATTTCATCTTATATTGAGACCAAATTAAATACTCCTAACACACTTGTTAAATGCATATGCAAAGTTAAATGAGACGTTTATGTATTATGCTAGTTTGAAATGAAATAAATCTTTTACAAATTTATTAAATGCATATACAAAGTTAAATTATTTATTATGCTATCTCAATTCGATAATTTTATTTTATTTATTAATTTTTCATCTGATTTTGGATACTCACATTGGACCCCGGCTAAATTTAGTTTCGCGCTTGGAAGTCCCACATTGGAGCCGGAAAGTTCTTTTCTTCCCTAAGACCTCTAGGTTAAGGATGACGGAGTACTTTCCACTCCACAATCATTATCGATGATAAATTTGATTTTTGATGATTTTGGGTTGATCCGAATGCATGACCCGATTTGACGTGACCCATCACTTCCGGCCCGAATCCGACGAACATTCCTCGCTCGCCCTTTCATACTTTTCTGATTCAGAAGACTTTTCCTCATACTTTTGCCGCTCTCAAGCTTTTTACACTACAAACCGAACGCCACCGGAAAATCCTCTGTAAGTCGCCGAGAAATAGAGAGGATTTAGTAGAGATACAGGTGAATCATCGATCAAATGGCTCGCCAAGCGACCAAACTGATCGCAAATCTGTCAAAAAAGCTGAGTTCTAGCAATCCAACACTCGCTGCTCAGAACAGACTGTTTGGATCGGCGCCGCCTCCGCCGGCTGTGTTCGTTGATAAGAACACACGTGTCATCTGTCAAGGCATTACAGGGAAGAACGGTACCTTCCATACCGAGCAGGCCATCGAGTATGGCACCAAAATGGTAAGTGATGCTTTTTTCTGGTAATAGATGTGGATCCAAAATATTAGACTAGTAGATGCATCGTACTATACATCTGTATTTAGTATAATCATTTGTATATGTTTACAAATGGTATAATGGAGAAGTTGTTTCCATATGATCTGTATATCATGAGTTTGAGAGGTGGAATAGCTACTACTGCTTGTGTTAAGTTAGGCTGTAATTTTTTTTTTGTTGATAACAGTGGTATGCGTGTTTTGCTTCTTTTAGAGTTACTGATATGTTGGCATAATGGTTCTGTTGCTCATACTCATGTTAAAAGTCCTTGTATGATGTGCACCCAATGGTATGTCATTGTGTGGTCAATGAGGTGGGTGAAAATCACGAGAAACTAGGCTTCATTTCTCGGTAGAGGTAGTAAATGCTGGTATATTCCCCCCTATATGTCTGCTTTTATAGTTATTGCATATGTTAGTATAATAGTTCTTTTGCTAATACTCATGTTAAGTTTTTGTATGATGTGCACCCAAAGGTATGTCCTTGTGGTCAATGAGGTGGTGAAAATCATGAGAAACTAGGCTTCAATTCCCGGTAGTAGTAGACTATGGTGGTAATATATTCCTATATGTCGTATCTATATATTGGGGGATACTATATCTGGTATGTGTCAGATAACGATACCTGGTGGTATAGTTGAGGTGGGTAAGCCAACTTACATGACACCATTACCCAAAAAGGTTCTTTTCGGATGTTTTGAACTCCTTGTGTCTTCAAGGTCTTCTCTACATATTTTGTTTTCTGAATTTTCCTTAAAATTGTCACTGCCAGTAATGCTGCGAATTTTTTTAGAGTTTGTCGCTATTTGCAGCCATCAAGTTGATTTCATTTGAACAAGTATTTGCATTCATTTCTATGTTGTGTTCTTTCTCTATTTGTATCCTATGAAGAAAATGCTAATTTCTGTATGATATGCTCCTATTGAAAAAAGTCTACTCTTTAGTAAAACTTATTTGGAAAGTTTTGTTCTTGTTTTCATTATAGATTTGCTCTTTTTTTTTTCTTTTGGCATTATGTTAGGCATCTGAAAAGAGATAATTTCTGTTTCTCATTTTGACTTTCATTTGGTTAAATAGGTTGGTGGAGTGACACCCAAGAAGGGTGGAACAGAACACTTAGGTCTTCCTGTCTTCAACACTGTTGAAGAGGCAAAAGCAGAGACGAAAGCTAATGCTTCAGTGATCTATGTACCTCCTCCTTTTGCTGCAGCTGCTATTATGGAGGGTTTGGAGGCTGAATTGGACTTAATTGTTTGCATTACAGAGGGAATTCCTCAGCATGATATGGTAAGATACAAATCCTTTCTATTGGAATTTTCTCGTTTTCCCCTCATTATAGGTTGGAGAATTGTACACCGCTTCTTAAATTTCGTGCCCAAACAAACTAAGACACGTAAATGAAATCGAATGAGTAATTTATATCTTTAAATATATGAAGTTCAAAACAGTTGTTAAAACATTTTGATTAGAAATGGCTAAAGGAATATTCTCACTTTTGATCCTTATCCCTTTAGGAAGAGGGATTTCTTAGTGAATCATATTTTTTCAGTGAGTTTTTGAGAAAGTATCTCATAGATGAAAGCTGTTCTATTGGTCTGTGAAGTAACTTTTCAATCCCTCCCCCCAATAAAGAAAAAATACATTGGGATAAAGATCCAAGCATGAAGTGGAAGAAAAGACTCATACATGTGTAACTGTAAGTAGTTGAGCAAAATCTTTTCTGATGACTAAATGCATCAATGACCAGCACAGAAGTGTTCATCTATTAAATGTGGGAAGGGGTGAATGAATTAGAAACTAGACAACTGCCGCAACTTTAAGGATCAACAATAAAGAGTATTAATAAAAGCTACAAATCATTAAAGGTATGAAGGATGTGTTAAAGTGAGCATATGGGCTTAAATCTACAGTCAAAATGAAAAGAAACTTCTCACGTTAGCATTCACATTCACCTTCCTTCCATTTTGTTTATTAGGCTACTCGTTTTTTTGCTTGTGTATTATATGTCAGACATTTGTACGATTCTTGTTATTTATTTATTGTCATAGTCAAGAACGATATTTTTCTCCATTGGCAGAAATGAAATGATTCAAGGGGTTAGAGCCCTTAAAATGTACCTTTTAAATTCTAAAAGAACCTTTTGGTCAGATTTTAATAATATTATTTAGCCTGAGATTGTCCATTCAAGATTTAAAAAGAAATGTGTTGGCCATAAGACATTTGTAATATTTGTTTTATGCTATCTACCAAGTGTCAATTCCTGCTTTTGTTGCGTCAAATGTTTTGAGCTTTGGATGAGTAATTCGAGGACAGAGTAATCTTATAATTGAAGTTTCGGTCATTAGATCTTCTAGAGATTCTGCTGAAAATTAGTCATGATCTGCGTTTCTTTTCTTTCATAATATGCTTTTCAAAATGGATATTCCATATTATGCCTACATAGTTACATAAGTCTTCCAGCTATTTTTCAACAAGCTTGTTTTAAGTCAACAATATTGAGATCTTGTAGCCTGGGAACTGCATTCCAAGGTAATGAATGCATCAAGATGGAAATGACAACTGGATCACTGTATCACATTCCTGGTAGTTCGTGTAATAGTAAACTTTGGACCTAAATGGATGAGAATATACTTGAATTGTAGCACTAGCACTATTACATGGGTTGAAACTCTAGTTGTGAGCTGTTCGATCCAACAAAAAGATAAGGTATAGTGGGAAAACCCCCAAATGAGTTTTTTTTTTGGGGGTTGGGGGGGGGGGGTTGGGCGGGTGCTTCTTTCCTTTGTTTTTGCGTTGATTCTATAAATGTTACAATTGGGATAAGCTTGTTAGGTGAACTTGCACCTTTCTGTTTTCACTCGTTATTTTCTCACTAGCTTGTTTTCTTTGTTTTTTTTTTCCCCATGCAATACAGGTTCGTGTAAAAGCTGCTCTTAAGAAGCAATCAAGAACTCGGCTGATTGGTCCGAATTGTCCAGGTATCATAAAACCAGGAGAGTGCAAAATTGGTATTATGCCTGGATACATTCACAAACCAGGACGTATCGGAATTGTTTCTCGATCTGGCACACTGACATATGAAGCAGTAAGATTTATTCCCTGGAAACATGTGGTCCATAAAACTTGTTTAAATTTTTACATATTTATGGCGAGCCACTAAAGATTTTGACGCTTAGAAGATTCTCATGAATACATCTGGCGAGAAAAGGATTCAATTAAATATTTCCTTTTTTCAAAACCCTACCTGTTCATTGTAACACCACATTTGTAGACCTTTTCTGTTTTTTACTTGATGTATTTCTATGGATCTCTGCCTTCATAAGGTAGGGTAATACACTAGGTGTGTTGTTATTGTTGTTGCATTTCTATGGCTTTCCCCTTTAACCACATTGATCCTAGAAGTTTAATTTTTGAAATGCTAATAGGCTTGCTATATCTAGGAAGAAAATCAATCCTTGAATATACTTTCTGACTCAATTATACTGTTGTTATGTGTTAGCTATACACAGGTTAATTTGTTATTTTTTTACGTTTTTTTTTCAGTGATGAGATTTGAAGTTCTTATCATTGAATTATGAATTTGTATATGCGCCTTGACACCATGAATGTTGGGAAGATATAGAAGTCAGAAAGTTTTTTCTTGAATCTGGTTCCTGCGTCTCATATAAATTAGATATTTCCTCTTAAAATATGTCACTGGGAACGATCAGATCTGAATCCTGAGGAATAGTATCTACTTTATATATGTTCTTTGGTGTTAATATTTGCTTGCTATACACTAAAGTTTGGTTGTGAATTTCTCTTTTCTTTTTTCTGATTTATTCTTTTATTGTTCTGTGATTTCTAGGTTTTCCAAACTACTGCTGTTGGCCTTGGGCAATCAACCTGTGTAGGGATCGGTGGTGATCCTTTCAATGGTACAAACTTTGTTGATTGCTTAGAGAAATTTATTGCTGATCCACAAACAGAAGGTAAATCTTACTGAAGGATTAATTTAGATAAGCTTAGTGTAGAACATGATAACAATGGCATTTTTTTCTTCTGTGTGTTTGTGGTGAACTTGTACTAATAGACGACAATAAAAGATATTAATCTATTTAAGAATTATCAGATTTCTAAGTTACTTAAAATTTATTACTGCCATAGTGCAACAGTGTAGTAAACAGCAAAACTTTGTAAGAGAAAATTTGCTAAAGGGCTTCTATCAATGGAGATGGGCCTGCCAAGCCACCAAAAAATGGGAAGAACACAAATTTCTTGCCATTTACCTTGGTGACCTTCCACCAAGTATCCAACCGAGGAAAGAACTGTTTGCAGTTTCTTATCTGATTAACCGTCTCCAGAAATGGATACTTCCTTCTGTCAATATCGTTGTTGGACCTTTAGACTTTTTACTTACTTTAGTCTCTACTCTTTATTGAAATTTGTTCGTTTCACAAATGTGCCTGCTTTTCCTAGACTTGAACTATAGAGAGTCCATTTGTATGGAATTGGGAATGAGGTGATAACATAAGTTAGAAGATCAATGCATCATCTTGAAAGAAGATTAAGAACATCCTATCTAAATACACGTGCTTGTTTGCCAGGTATTGTTCTTATTGGTGAAATTGGTGGCACAGCAGAAGAAGATGCTGCAGCCCTCATAAAGGTTCGTGATGATTTAATACCTATGTCGGAAAAAAGTATTCCACAATTCTGGTTTAAACTATTGTGTAAGACCGCTTGTTTAGTTCTTTTGTGGTGATGTGAATTTCTCTCCATCTCGGTTTGGAAAATTGTTATGATAGAGTCCAATCTGTATTTTTAGTGCCATACAGTCAAGAGTAATATTATAATTTCTTTCAAATATGGCACTATAAAATTTAAATGAGGCATGTTTTGATGTTGGGTAAGGACATTTATCAGTCAGGGAATGCGGTATAGGGGTTATATTTTGTCTCTACTAAAGTTTAATCTTACTTGTTGAAATATTTATTAGTGATAGTTTATTTATCAAAATTCCACAATTGATCAAATTTAGGCAGTATATTTATTTTAGTTTTTTATTTCATGGCCAGATAAGTCTTGTAGAATAGGAGTGCAATATATATTTTTTCTTTTTTGACAAGTTATTTGATCTTTGTTTTATTTCAAAAGAGAACGTCTTTTGGACAAGCATGATCTGTTGTTATCCATGTCAAGGCTGTACTCCATCTAGTGAAATTCAGTGTTGTAAGAAACTGGGTGAGATGGTAGTTGTTCCAATAGGTACAAAAATTCCTTCTGGCAGGTATGTTATGTCCGTACCTGTTGTCAAGGTAAAAATAGTAAAAGAACTGCACCTCTATCATTCTTCTTGATCTCTTGCTTCAGTCCCACAACTGCATGCGAGATTCGACACCTTTGACCTTCCCATGTCCCAAAAACTCACACCTATTATGTTTTCAGCTGTCACTTTTTCCCCAAAAATATATTCCCTAGTTATAGGTTTACCTTCCCAACTGGGTAAAATTTACCAGTAAGCTCATTACTCTCTTGACTGAAGATTGTTGTCCCACTTTTATTTGTAATGTCGATTCCCCTCTGACTTTTTCTTATTATACTTCTTATATACTCCACTTGGATTTTGAAACTTCCCCTTGAAAAGGATAAAGTACCTCTTGTGGTGGAATTCTAATTCTACGCCTTATGTTTTCGACTTCGACCTGTGAAAAAGAGAACATTCTTAAGACCACTTAGACCAGATGTATTTTCGCTTTCTTTGCCTGGCTCTTTTTGTTGAATCTTGTTTTGTGGTTCATCAGACCTTCGTTCCACGAAAAAGCAGTGTTTCAGATATTATCCATGTCTTTAATTTACGCTTTTGATCCTGCATCTGCTGGCACTGCTCTATGATTCGTATATGGGAATTTAAAAGAGTTTTGTTGTGGCCCCAAAGTAAGGACAAGATGCTCCTTTAGCTGCTTGTATTTTTGAGAGGATATCCAGAACTTTTGTCAGATTATCATGTCATAATTTTCTAAACATCCAGTTCGTAGCCATGTTTCTGAGGTTGATAGCATTTTAAGCTGTGCTGAATAATGTTTAGTTTTCACTATTGTTTATGTATTTTGCTACTCAACAGGAAAGTGGAACTCAAAAGCCTGTAGTTGCTTTTATTGCTGGATTGACTGCTCCACCTGGACGGCGAATGGGTCATGCTGGAGGTACTTGTTGTTCGTAAAATATTTTGACTTTTGATTACACCCTCCACATCCCCCACCCCCGGGCGAACCATAACGATCTGGGATTTATTAAATCCATTCTAGTTCCATACAAAGAAGTATTAGGGGATGTTCCATGTTTAGTTTATGTTGTTCTATGTGCCCTTTAAAAAAATCTCCCCTCCATATTTTTTGTCCTTTTATAATGTCCGATCAAAAGTTTTGTTGTCGAATTTCTTATATATCTATACTTGGTGAAGGTCATATGACGGGATTCTATCTGAATAATGAACTATGTTTTCCATATCCATGGCCGCTCAAACCAAAAATAATGGAAGAAAAGTAAAAGAATGCATCAGAATTGCTTGTTATTGATACTAAATGGAAACTATCTGCTAATTATTGATATCCACAATTATTGAGGATACTTTTGTGTGATACCTGGCTTCATTCTCTTTCCCTCGTCCCATTCGAAATTACCAGGAAGGGGCATGGTCGCTCTTCTACTGTGTTGCTTTTCTGCATTATCACGTCGATGATTGAATATTGCATGAACTATAAAAAGATGCTTCAGTTTACCTGCTGTCACGCCTAGAGAAATGGTTTAATCCTTGATTTTTTTGAATCGCAGCTATTGTATCGGGGGGAAAAGGAACAGCCCAAGACAAAATCAAGGCACTAAAAGAAGCTGGAGTTACAGTGTGTGAATCTCCCGCGAAAATTGGAGTTTCAATGCTTGAGGTGTTCAAACAGAGGGGTCTTGTGTAAGCCTATGGCTCAACAATTTCTTCATTTGAAATTTATTTTTGCTTGTTTTGTTCGCGGGCATGCGCGATATTATGATGCCCTGTTATCACACCACCATAACCCATTTTTGGCAGATAATAACAAAGAGAATTTGATGGATATGAAATATTATCCAAGAACCATTCAATAAACTGTGATGGTTTATTGTTATTTAGGTCTGAATTTTCATGTTATGACAAGATGTTGCAACAATGCAAATTCATATATATTTGTATTGTATTGAGAGCATGCTTTTGGACCAAAGCAAATTCATAATACAAGACTCTTATTATCCTTAATCATTGATTTGCTATTTTCTATCCTTGCTCTTTTGGCTTTCAATTGCTATATAATAAATTGACATAATACATATATTTTGGATTTTAAATTTGGTTTTAAATTTTTACTTTGGCCTTCAACTTTCATAATGCACAAACAAACACTTTAACTATCCAACTTTTAAATAAATAAATACATAATACAATACACGTAAGACACTACGTAGGATAAAAAATGACATGTAGGATATGTGTATCTATTTGTTCAACTTTATACAAGTTTAAGTGTTTATTTGAGTACACTCAAAGTTAAAGGTTATAAATGCAATTCAAAATCAAGTTAAAGGATATTTTTATGTATTATGCCTAATAAATTTCATGTTAAACCACATGGCTAAAGACACTTGGATAAAAATACCACTCTCTACCATTAATAGTTTGGTCCAAAAACATTTAGGAAGAGCAAAGTGTACTAAAATGTTCTATTAGCAACAAATATAGGTTAATTATATTTACCTTTATTTTAAATTAAATGTTAATTTCATTCAAAATATATATATATATATATATATATATATAGTATAATTTCATCAATTAATTCTGACGAGGATATTGTGTACAAAGATTTTACTATCTATTTTAAGAGATGTGAGATTTGGATTTGAACTATCGAGTGCATGAACTACTATTTTATTTCAATGTATATGACACTTTTTTATTTTTCGAAAGTCAAACAATTTCAGTTTTGACCTAGAATATGCTTATGAAATTTTCATTTTTTTTAAAAAAAATGAAATTTATATATTGTAAACTACGTAAAACTAAAAAGTACTATTAAATGAAAATAATTGACAATTTAAAAGATATATATAAAAAACTTATGGCAAAAATAGATTTGTTTGAACTTAAAACTTCAAAATATATCACATAAAAAGTATATCAACTATTAGTCAAAATACATATAAATTATCAATTACTCATCTTCCCTACCTAAACAATGATGCAATTCAGATAAGAAATGAGAAAATGGATACTTAGAAATGTATTTTAATAAATAGTTATAGGTAAGAAATTCCACCTAAACAATGATAGAGAACAACGAATAATTAAGATATTTCTAATAAATAATAGATGATAATTCAAATAAAAAATTCGTACATTATTGAGTTCATGTACAAAAGTATTCAAATAAATAAATGAAACATCACTAGCACGTAGAAAGAGAAAAAAAGGATAAATATAGCCTGAACTAATGTAAATGATATGCAGATATCTTTCGTCAAACTTTAAAGACATGTCGTCTAAAAATTAGAGTATATATATATCCTTTATAATAACATAAATACACGTGTGATAATTTTATCCACTGATTCAATGACATCGTATGGATAAATAAGATTGCACTATGTGTTTTTATTTAGTCTTCTGTTAGAATCTTTTATACGATTTAGTTTTTGAACTATAGAAACACGATAACAAAGGATATTGCATATCATTTACGATAGTTAGTCGATAGTTTAGGTATAATTGCCTTTTTGTTTGTTCCTTGTAGAAGGCAGTGGAAACTAGAAAGTGGATAAAACTCACTTCCCCTGTTTTAGAGCACCAAAATTCTCTTTAACAATGGCTTCTTCATCATCATACAAAAAATTCGAGACGCGAAAACGAGATCCAGATCCAAAATCCGCTGTTCTATTGGTGATTGATATGCAGAACTACTTCTACTCCATGGGTAAACCGATTCTACCAGCAATCAAAACCACAATCGATCTCTGCCGGCGGAATTCCGTGCCGGTGATATTCACGCGCCACTGTCATAAGTCACCGGACGATTACGGCATGATGTACGAGTGGTGGAACGGTGATATTATCAGAGATGGAACCGTTGAAGCTGAACTTATACCGGAGTTAGATCGGAGAGACGGTGATTTGGTGGTCGAAAAACACACTTACAGTGCCTTCAGAGGTACTTTTTTTTTTTTTTTCAGTTACAGTCATTTTTTTGTGAAATTTTAGCTTGTTTTAGCTAAGAGTTGTCAAAAGCATAGTTAAACTATTACATTTTGTGAATTTCATTGGCATAAAATATGAATGTAGTCCTCCAACTTTGAGCTTTGATGAGTAAGACGTTTGAACTTGTATAATATTGAACAAATAGATATATACATCCTACTACGCTCGTCCTAGATACGTGTATCCTAGAGTGTAATTCACGTGAAATACACTCGTCTTACATGGAAATTGATTTGTATTATGTCGTACCACATGTGTCTATTTATTCAATTTTATATAAGTTTTTTAGTGTCTACTTGTGCGCATAGAAAGTTATGGAACGTAGATGCTAACTGAGGTCAAGATAAATGACATGCTTATGTATTATGCCAATCTGAGATCTCAACTAGATATTGTTCTATTTAAAGTGAAAGGTTTAAAAACACACATGAAGTATTTGTTTTTTTCGAGTTTCATTAATTTTATATATGAACTATCACCAAATGTTTATCAAAACACATTTTAACTACAAGTTGTTCTCTTTTTTCATACTTAAAATATCACTATTGTTCAGGTAGGACAAGGAACAACAAATAGTTGAGGTCTGTTTTGGTAAATATTTGGTGATACTTCAGGTAGGAAAAGTGAAAACAAATAGTTTAAGTAGGAAAATCGAATTATTGGGATATTTCAGGTGTGTTTTTGACCCTTCACTCTTCTATTTATCTACTTAAATTTCTTTTGTATTAAACACACTTAGATAATGAGTTGAGTTACATGCGCGTGTTGTTTTATGGAAATAATATTTGGCCAACTCAACATCCACGCGTCTTTTAATACAAAGAGCGACAACTTAGGTAGATAAAGAGAACAATGAATAGTTGACGTAACTCATGAGAAAATTGATAGTTAATGTGTGTTATTGACCATTTACTCTTTTAGCAAATAATCTTATGGACCTTTTAAACTACCATCTAAGGATATTTTTTTGAGTAAACTGAATACAAGTCTCAATCTTATATTTTGTAAGTTATTGTACATGTTAGATCACAATCTAATGTTTTGTATGTAAAGTTATTCAAGATACGAGCAAATATTAGACTTGAATTTAACCTTATCTACTGAAAAGGTAATTTTATAAGGACTATATTTGCATACCTTTGCAGATACAAACTTAGAGGAGAAACTGTTGGAAATGGGGATAAAGGAGGTAATAGTGACTGGAGTAATGACCAATGTGTGCTGTGAGACCACAGCCAGAGAGGCATTTATTAGAGGGTTCAGAGTCTTCTTTTCCACAGATGCAACTGCAACTTCCTCAGCAGAACTGCATGATGCTACATTGAAGAACTTAGCTTATGGTTTCACTTATTTGGTTGATTGCAAAAGGATTCAAGCTGCCTTTCTCAATTCCCCGAGCCCTCAAGAGTTGAGGTATAATAATCTATCTTGCTTGGTTTCTTCAAAAATTTCGATAAGTGCGTGTTGGATCCTGAACACTCAGGAGTAGGGTACTAAACCTGTGTGGCTCCGACACTTGAAAAAATATTGATAGGTGCATGTTGGATCCTTAGTACTTGATAGTTAAGGTACAATATTTATGTTGCTTGAACTTTTTTTAAAAAAATGTCGATATGCGAGTGTTGGATCCTGCACACTCAGGGGTTAAGTACACCAACAACAATATATGTTGCTCAAACTCTTCAAAAAATGTTTATAGGTGTGTTTGGATCCTTAGCACTCAAGAGTCGGGTACAACGACCTGTGCTGCTTTGTCTCTAAAAAATTGTTGATAGTTGTGGGTTTGGATCCTGAGCACTCGAGAGTTAAGGTACAACAATCTATGTTGCTCGAACTTTTCAAAAAATGTCGATATGCGAGTGTTGGATCCTGAGAACTCAGGAATCAAGTGCAACAACATATATTGCTCAAATTTTTCAAAAAATGTTTATAGGTGGGAATTGGATTCTGAGCACTCAACAGTATGGTAAAACGACCTATGCTTCCTTTAAAAGTAGTGTATTTTTAAGAGATCTGTCATGGGTTGACAATATTTTGGTGAGTATGAGCGACATAGATGACAACTATGACGAAATATTAGTCATGTCATCCTAATTTATGTGATGCACTTTGACTACGAACATTGTTTTTTTAAAAAAACATTTGAGACTTGTGGTCTAAGTTCGTTTAGACATTAGTTTTTTCGCTTCCTTTTTGTTAAAAAAATATTTCAAAACATGAATAACGCTTTAGGTTACACTGTTGCTTCGTGCCTTGTCACGGAAAGTAAATAAATAAGTAATAAGTTTTTTATCGTAGCTAATATTTCCGTGGTTAAACATCGTCTTTGTTATAGTTTAGTAGTACTAACGATGAGGTTTCATGGTGTATGCAATTTGCAGATAATATTGTAGCAACGGAGGAACTATGGAGAAATACTGTAGTGAGTAAATATTTGAGAATAAGCAGATAGATGTAAGATAAAATGAATACATGACAAGATGTACCTTCTCATGTCAAAGGTGAGTACTTATATGTATCGAGTGTTTACATTGAAATAATGTAATTTACCTTGAAAAGATATGTTTACGATAGGTAAATCTCATATATGTCCATAGGCTGGTCTTATATACATTATTTTCCATATTATATGTTTTGGAAATTCAATTATTTTCACTATATTTCTATAGGCTGTTTTTATGTAAATTATTTTCCATAAAATATGTTTTGGAACTTGTGAAATTATATGGAGAAATTATACGGAGTAGGTGGTGGCTACTGTTTTAACCTTTCAAACTATGAAAAAAGGTGACATCAATTGAGAGTATCATTTATTAAAGGGAAACTTACGTAAATATACTAAAATAAAAAATATTTACCAATTTATAGTAATGATATTTTTTTTTCACTTGATTTTTTTAATTCATTTATAATACAAGTTTAATACATATTACAAAGAACAATTTATCATTCATATATAATACAAGTTATAATGATGGATAATATATTTATCACACATTTTAATAAATTTATAGTACAGTGTGTTAATATTTTCCTTTCGAGTTTCTAAGAACGCATCCCTAGCGTATGGGGATTTGAACCAATCACTCCACAAAGAAGTTCAGCGTCTAAACCAGCTAACCCAACTGGCTTGTGTCTTTTGGTGCCTAATAAAATATGTCCACCTCAAAGTGTATATATATACATAATTTTTCGTAAATTAACGGATGCATGTGCACCAGTAGTGATACATGTGGGCCCGCCCCTAGTTCAAACTCCCATCAACAGTTATTGCAGTAGCACAGAAATTAGAAACATGTAACTGCAGGGGAAAATGAAATCTTATATTACACTTCTGTTACTTCAAGAAGTCAAAGTTATACATTGATTGAACTGTATGAAGTTGACGATAATAGGGTTATATCAGTGCGATGAAGGTAAAGAGCGCCAGCTATTGACAAGAAGCATAGCGTGATCTCGAGAAAAAGTCGACATCTGTTGAAGTATAACATTTTTCACGGGATGAGCTGCAGCTTCACCAGCGCGAGCAGCAAGTTCCAGATATACCACAGCTTGCATCCTATCCCCATCCTGTTCAAGATGATCGCGAGTGGTTATGAAATCGACTTCAAGCCTAACTACAGAGTTATGAAGATGGAATGAATGAGATATAAAGAAGTAAAAGTGGAAACAGATTGTCTACTCGCGATCCAGGTATCATCGTTGGGTTCTTACTGAAGACCGCAAACTTTAGCTAGACACTAGCAAGGCTTCGATTGTTCATATTTGGAGAGAGGCAAACAACTCCGCTGACTTCCTAGAAAATGAAGGTCACAAACATATAGAAGAGATTTGATAACCCGGGAAGTTGTTGGAAATGGAGTCTCTTCTCCTAACAGGTTCAATCCAAGTAAGTTTATGAAAGATACTAATTAGTTAATTTAGTCTTTTCAAATGTCCCCGAAAAAAAGGAACAAGGTGAGCACGAGTGGTTAAAAGATCACAAGATACAAACAAATAACGACTATGCTTCAGTCCTAGATAAGTTGTGTTCACTGGCTACTAGGGAAAATATTACATGTTCACTGGCTACTAGGGAAAAAAAAGGAATGAGATTTGGGTTTTATTCCGCGTTTATACTTCATTTATGAGGAAATTGAACTAGAAAAGGAGTGGAGGAGCAATTTAGGCACTACTTACAGAATACAGACTCAACCCATGCTCAAGCTGGGCTTTGCTATGACCTCGATCAGCTGCTCTCTTCATCCATTTTCTTGATAATTCATGAGACTGCATTAAACCTTCTCCAACCGAGTAGCATAATGCTGTGTTATACATAGCGCGGACATATCCACCTTCTGCTGCCCTCAAGTACCACTTTGCCTATGCAATTAAGAGGAAACCTTTTAAGTATAGTTCTCGTTAGGCATATTTCAGTAATATAAACAGACAGTTAACTTAAATGAGGTACACTTTTCATACCGTTTCCTGGAGATTTCTCTTCGGACCATGACCTTTATGTAAAGTAAGTGCAAGCTGGTATTGAGCACGAACATGACCAGAAACGGAAGCTTTATAAAGCCATTTAACAGCTTCCTTGGGGTCCATAGGATTCACTACATAAGAAGATAGAGTCAGTGTTTTGGACGTAAAGGCAACAAGGCTCTGTGGAAGGCAACATAAGACCGTCTGAACCCTAAAGCCTATATTGCCTCTTAACACAGCTGAATTCATAGGCCTAGACTTAATTGAATGAATATAACTCAGGGATCATAGATCATGAGTCCAGAACATATGATACTATCAACACTGCAAAGCTAGTTCTTTCACTTAGTAAACAACTCCAACAACAGACATTCATCCAATCCAAAGTAAACGAAGGAAGTATCTAGCACATAATCCGCACCAATACATGTGCTAGTACGAGTTAGCATAGACTTAATCAATTAGTTGAGGTGAGTGCAACCTAGCCCGACACTATAGTTGGCCTTGACAGTGTAGTGATTCTATCCATCTCCCTACGGTTTCTTTTGCTAGTATGAGTTAGCATGGACTTAATCAAATAGTCAAGGTACGTGCAACCTAGCCCGACACCATAGTTGGCCATGATTATGTAGTAATTCCACCCTAAAAAGCGAAAAGCAGTAACAATTACTAGTTAACCCAAGCTGTTGTGGTTCCATTTTCGAGCCTGTTTCCGATTCTTCCAACCTTGAATCTAGATTTCCATGTATAATTTAGATATTGAGCATCAAAGTTTATGTTTTTACGGAAAAAAAAATAATCCAACAATCTGAATACCTTGCAATAGAGAAATCCCCAAATTGCACTGACCAGCAGGGTCACCAAGCTCAGCAGCTTTTCTGTACAAACTAATCCCTTCTTCTCTTTTCCCCAACTCCCAATAAAGTAACCCAGCATCCACCATAGCTAGTGTAGACCCACGAGCAGCTCCTTTAAGGAAAGAATCAAGGGCTTTACTCAAATTACGCTTAACCCCACCTCTTCCATGCTTAAATCTCTTACCCCATCTGAGAAAAACCATAGATTCTCTTAAAGGTCGAAGTGCCTCGCACCAAGACCTGCATACTAGAGAAGATGCCCGTACATTCGACAGCGAAAACCTAGCAGCAATTTTCAAGATAATATCGTAGGGAAGCTGAGAAAAGTCTTGATTGTAGCAGTACTGATTACTACTACTACTACTGCAACAAGAATTTGATGATGATGGAGGAGTTGTTGTATTGATCTTTTTGGAGTGATCGGAAAAGGGGTTTTCCGATGGACGATTTTGAAGATGGGTCTGTTTTCTGATGAAAGGGAAAGCGGTGAAACGACGAAGGCCGTCGGAACTGGACTTGGTCGCCGGCCATGTTTTCTGATTCATGCCGGTGGAAGGAAGGAGCAAGGAAGAGAGAAAAATCAGAGCACTGGAAATTTTTTGAGGCTGTATATATTAAATTTCGTTTATTTATAATTAATGTTGTTTAAAAAGGTTTTTCGGTTATAATTTTTTTTAA